>NC_056733.1:271987881-272230381 GCF_019279795.1 Protopterus annectens
ACCACATGTGTACCAGGCCTGACAATATGGATGTAGACAGCCATGTAGATGGGTATAACATATAATGACTGGTATACATTTAGCACCATAAGTGTTGGATTCACACACTCCTGTCTGGCCGGACACATAATGACTGCTGGTACAGGGGTGCCATGGACATATACCACCCACTAGATATTGACATTCATCTGTACAGCATCCCACTGCTCTGTCTGACATACATGACATTTAAGGGAGGCCCAGCAGCAGTACATCTGGCATGTTTCTGCACATAACATCCCACTGGTTAAGTACACTAAGCTGCTAGGCATGCAACAATGCACTGTGCAGGCTACAGGCAGACCGGCTCAACACTGGCCTACATCTCGTATGGGGGAATGCACATGTACTTGCATGTATAGCAGGCTCAACAGCCATTTCACAGCACAGGGTAAGATACACCTGTGTGACAGTGCATAACCACAACCAATGTGAACACAGCCACATATGGTAAGCTAGCATAATATTACAGTATATGGACTATCTGTTCTACACCATCCTCATATGTGCCACTCACAGAATGACCCTACATATACTGGGCTGCTACACAGTTTGGTATGATGGCTGTCTGTGGTATGAGACGTGTGTGTATGGCCCTACAAACATGTACAGCAAAACAGTACCATACAGCGGGGCAGCATGTAACATCTGATAGAAGGGGAGCTAGAACAATAACATTTACCACAGTCTGTACACAGGCTGAAGTACATATTAATGCACTCACTGCCAACATTCACCATCACTACACAGACCTCAGTACTGTACAAACATCCACAGACTGTCCTGACTTATGTCATGAAATATAACCACTACTGTACATGACATGTGTAGCAATCTGGATATATCACTGTGTTGTTATCAGATATGATGACAGTATTTATGGTGTACAGCACATATGCACCACTACATGCATGCCATATGTACAAATGTTGACAGAGGTGTGTCTGACAGCACATACACAGTGCCAATATAGACATGTTGCTGTGATAACCTCATATATTTTCCATTGTAACAGGGTTTGTTGCACTATATGTCCTATGAGGGATATGAAGCAGTAACTGTCACGGCCTTCACCATCTACAGACTGCAATCCTCACACTATCTTCTGCATTCCACAGACTGATGCACTGTGGATAACACATGAAACCATAGGCACAACACTGCCCAGTCTGCAGATGACCCTGCAGATGGGGATTCCTCATATACATGGAACTGACATAGGAGGTACTGCGACATGTATGATAGGCATATCCAGACAAACACTGTTAAACCAACATTACTCCAAATGCAGTATAGCAGCACTTACAGTCTGTAGTCAAGTCAGGCACATCCCCTTCCTGTTTGTTGCCCTCTTTCCACAGTGTATGTTGTTAGAGGTAAATACCCCAATCTATCTGAGATGCTTTTTGCCAAACATCAGATCTAATTCCTGCTCACAGTGACTGCAAAGGCCCATCAGCACAACGATGTTCCTAGGTACTGGAGTGTGTTTCCATGCAATTGGCTATGGGATTGTTACCACAGCTACTCCACATGCAATCAGCGAGGGGAGGGCTGCAAGTCACGCAGAGGCAATCAGCTGATCATAACCATCATGTAAAATACACATGCTGCTGCCTAAGCAAGGCAGGTGTGGGTCTCCATATCCACGAGAGAGGAAGTGGGGGAGGCAGATAGAGGCAGATACATGTCAGGGAGGGGGGGGAGTAAAACAGAAGCATGTTTGTGTCACACACCTACCAGCACAGGGTAATACATCTGCAACAACTATGTAGTGCTATCACAGTTTGATGCAGTTATTGGATGCACCACATGGGTTACCTGATATGGAGCACTCAGAACATATATGTGAGGGTGAGTGACATCTGCAACAGGGATACGGTAGATATACAGTAGGTGTTGTACACGTGCCTGTCTGCATGAACAGGTGCCAGTGCCAACACAGGCACACTCACACAGGGACGCACACACATTGACACACTTGGCAGGGCCAGGAGTGCAACTCATCACTAGTGGGATTGCCACAATACATCAAAGTGCAGGTATCACATGCACCACATGGGTCATATGGAGGCCGTATGGGCAAATAGTATGAGGAGATGTCAGAGATCTGACAACATGCTTCAGTATGCCCTGGGGGGTTGTAGTGAGTGTGGATGTGGACATATGCACCATACAACACACACACACATGAACACACAGGTTGCCAGTTCTGACATGCATGGGTGCATGTCTACACAGGTGTGTGGTGGTCAACTGTGCCAGCAGGCTGTACAAGGGTAGGCAATGGATATACCTTGGCATCAGGCCACATGACAATGGTCTACGTTGTGGCTCAGGCTAGTAGTTACTGCATTTGCCCACACAGGTGGGTATTGCATCTCCCATCCAGTCACCTGGGTGACTATTGTCTGTGGCCAATGCTGTACATCACATGCCATGTATGTGTTCCTTAGTCCATGCCATGGATGGTGTCTGGGATGTGCACACCTCCCACATGCATGTACAGTGACATATGGAACTGTACCAGGGGTGTCTGGCCCATGTTGTGAATACAGATTATCATCTGATGTGCCAGTCTTGCCCACCTGTGGCAGGAACCAGTAATGGGCAGCAGGTTTACCTTTCACTTACCTTGATAACATGTCAACAGCATTCCCTGATGTCAGTGTCATCTGTCTATACAGGGCATGTTGTCAGGCATGGTATGTCCGTTGTGAGTCACATGTGAAGGCACCACAGTTGGTGCAGGTGTCCATTGGTGAACATGGTGGAGGTGCACTGTCTGCATGTACGTGCATATTGGACAGATGGGCAGGGTGACATGTCCTATGTAGCCCACTGCTATCACTGCATAGTTACTATCAGTGGCCAATATGCAGTGTACTACCCACATATTGGCTGTTGGCTAGGCATGTGTTTGCGTATGACACATGGGTTGAGTGTGAGCTCTGGGTAAAAGTGGGGTTGCTAATTTGGATTGCCTGGCCTTGATGTCACATGTATGGGTATGGCTTTGCACCCCAGTCTCCCAGCTAATTTACATCTGTTATCTCTGTATGGTTGACATTGTGATATATCGTAGGGCCACCATAAAAGTAATAAGCAAAACCCCCTCCACATTGGCCACAAGTGTCACACACTCCCCTCAACACAGGATCCGAGTTACACACACACATCTGTCATGTCTAGGAATTGAACCCCTACCTAACTAGTTTAATACACTACAGCACTATGCAGTTATAGTACGCGCCATGGACATTACTGTAATACTTCTTCCCCAAAGGTGTTTTTCACAGTGACTGACATCAGCAGGATTACCAAAGTAGGGCATTTCAACTGTACTGCAAGTGACTAGCCTAAAATGCATTGCTCCCTGCACAGATAGTGAGACACACACAAAATATCCACAACTATCATTTGAGGGTACAGAACCCCTGATCAAGGCCTATATCACACTTCAGCATGGAGCAGTTATAGTTCATACCACAGGAATTACGGGGAGCTTTCTCCCCAACATTTTATTTCACAATGAATGACATCCGCAGGATTGGCAGAGCAGGGCATTTGAAATATACTGCGAGTGAGTAGCCTGTGATGCATTGTTCCATACACAGACATTGAAACACAAGCAAATTATCCAGGACTGCCAAGGGTGGCGATGGAAACCTACCACAGTTCTAAATCATACTACAGCAGTACAGAGTTACAGGACATGCTACAGACATTATTGGGCTATGACTTTCTCAGAGGTGTATTTCTAGGTGAGTGACATCAGCAGCCTTGCCAACATTGGGTATATGAATTCTAAGGAGTGTGTGTGACCTAAAATGTAGTGTTTGTCACTCAGAGACACAAAGATTCTCACACATACACAGTTGCCAAATCTGGGGTTAGAACTCCTAACTAATTACTTTATCAGACTAAAGTAGTATGAAGTTACAGGACGAGCTACAGAGATTACATGGATCTGATTTACCCACAGGTGTATTTCTAGGTTAGTGACATCACCAGCCTTGCCATAGTTGGTATATGAATCGTACGGGGTGAGAGTTGCCAAAAAAGCATTGCTCTCTTCTCAGTCAGATACAAAGAGATTCACACATAATTGCCAGATCTGAGGTTAGAACACCTACCTAACTGCTTTATCACACTACAGCAGTAAGCAGTTACAGGATGTGCTATGGGGAGGTGTATTTATAGGTGAGTGACATCAGCAGCCTTGCCAAAGTTGAGTATATGAAGTGTATGGGGTGTGAGTGGCCTAAAAAGCATTGCTCTCTACTCATGCAGACACATACAGATCCACACACAATCACACAGTTGCCAGGTCTGGGGTTAGAACACCTACGTAAGTACTTTATCACACTACAGCAGTACTCAGTAACAGGATGCGCTACGGTGACTACTGCGCTATTATTTCCACAGAGGTGTATTTCTAGGTGAGTGACATCAGTAGCCTTGCCAAAGTTGAGTACATGTATTGTACGGGGTGTGAGTGGCCTAAAAAGCATTGCTCACTTCTCAAGCAGACACACACACACACAGATTCACACTCAAGCCAGGCCTGGGGTAAGAACACCTACCTAACTATTTTACCATGCTACAGCAGTACACAGTTACAGGACATGCTACAGAGATTACTGGGCTCTGATTTCCCCAGAGGTGTATATGAACTGTATGGAGTGTGATTAGCCTAAAAAGCATTTCTCTCTACACAGTCAGAGACAGAGAGACACACACACAATCACACACTCACACAGTTGCCAAGTCTGGGGTTAGGACTATTACCTAACTAGTTTATCACTACAGTAGGACACAGTTATGGGATACGCCATGGGGATTACTGAGCTACAGCTCTCCCAAGGGTGTATTTTACATTGGATGACCTCAGCAGGCTTGTCATGATACTTCTTTGGGGAGGGCAGTGTGAGCATGGGCTGTAACCTATTCATGTAGAGGTTGACATGCTGCATGTGAGTACACACAGGGTCATATGCCACAGGTACGTGTATACAGCTACTAGGTGACTACTTCCTTGTACAGTCATGTTGCACAGCTTGTACGTGCAACATGCTGTCATGCTGACAGATACTGGTGGCTAGTACCTGCAGTGAGTGACACCTGCACCTCATGTGTTTGGGGCCCTTTGGCTGTATGCTGGGTGGGACAGGCCCAGATGGCTCCTTGTCATGGTCACCCTCTTCCACACATCTATGTCTGTCTACCTTTGGCCTATTATAGTGTGTTGTCCTTACATATATGTCTGTATTCCTATCCACTGTGCGTGCAAGGTAGGAGTGGTGCATACTGACATGTGTCTACATGAAGAACTGCAACTGCCAGATATGTCTGGTCCACTGGTGTTTGCTGACATGGCCTTCATGTGTGTAAGTGTGTGAGCATGCCCAGTATGGCCATCTATACTCCATGTGTGGATCAAGTCCAGGTAGTTTGTAATGTGGTGCTGACCTTTGTGTTGTACACCAACAGGTAGCATGCTGTGCCTGCAGGGTATACATTGGTCATTTGGCATTGACTGTTGCTACATTTCTGCATAACGGGGGGGGGGGGACACTTCACTGTTTCTACACAAGGGTGCGGGGGGGCACATCTGACTGTTACTATAAATGCACGTAGGATGGTGGGGCACACCTTACACTTTTAAAATTTGTTAGGACTGTACTGGTATGTTGGGTACACCATTTCAGTCTGTAATCTTACCTATCATGCTGGCTAGAGGCACACCAGTGTACTACACATTTTAGCTTTAACTACCTACATATTAGTTTCTGACTTCCTAGACTTCACAACGTACATCCAACTGGCTGGCCTGCTGTAGTCTGTCTGTGTAGGCTTGGGGTAAGGGTTACCCATAGGGCTCATTCAGAGGCCATAGTACAGCATTTGTTTGTGTTTGTCTACACCTATCCTGCTGGCTGTGACTGTTGTTGGGTATGTGCCCCCCAACTGGCATGTGTGAGTCACTTACCTTGTGGTTGCCCCAGTATTGAGGGTGGTGCTGCAGGGCTGCCTATGTCGGATGCACATAGTACACTCCCCATACATGGTTGAGCACAGGTAGTGTCATGTTTGGCATCCCTTTTACTGCATGTGCGAGGTGGAGAGAGGTGTCATTCCCTGGGTCCCTACTGTGTCAGTGCATGTGCTATGTGATGTCTCTTTGCCAAGGACAGGGCATACTGGGCATGCCTCCTTCTGCCTACTGAGGCAGGCTGAGGTTGTTACTCCTCTGAGTCACTCTGCACCTTTGCAAGCCTTGGCACTGGTGGGGGGGTTGTGTGGCCCTGCCCCATGCTGTTCCTGCTGTAGCTGTTTCCGAAGGATCATATTGTGTAGCATGGCATATACAAGGATAATTTGGGTACATGGAGTTGGTGAGTACTGCAAGGTTCCACCGGATGTGTCCATGTCCAGGCACCGGAACCGTGACTTGAGCATCCCAAACACACGCTCTATTATGATTTGTGTTTGTGCGTATGCCTCATTATGGAGTTCTTGTTCGGGTGTGTGTGCATCTCTGATGGGTGTCATCAGCCATGGCTGCAGTGCATATCCAGCATCCCCCACTAGAAGATGTCTGGTATAGCTGCATCAGATGCCAGATGAGAGAATCATGGTAGCTTCCATGGCAACCAGCACACACGCTCATTATTATGCCCTGGGCATTGCACACTACCTGGCAGTTGATGGAGGGGAAGCCCTTGCTGTTGATGTAGACCCTATCCCGCTCATCTGATGGTGCTTTAATGCATATGTGCGTGCAGTCTATTGCACCCACTACTTCAGGTTATTCTGCTATTTGGTGGAAGAGAAGCATATTGCTGGCCGACGCCTCATGGATGATTGGGAAATATACGTGCTCACCGACATGTGCTGACATAGCATCCAGGAACTGGTGGAGTACCCTGGATGCTGATGCCTGTGAAATTCCCATCATATCCCCAGTTGACCTTTGAAAGGTACCTGTAGCTAGTATTCTTATGCCTACACATACCTTGGTATCCACTGGGATGGGTTCCCCTCTGCTAGTTCTGTTTGTCAGGCATGGCTGGCACAGCTCAACAATTTGCTGTAGGAGGTCCCTGTCCACCCTATAGTGCTCCACTATCTCCAGCTCATGTAGTCCTTGGTAGGTTACCCTAGGTCTGTACACTCTTCTCCGTCTCCTCACTGTGGGTTGCTCAGCAGCATTCACATCCTCACCACCCTCAGCCTCTTGCACATGCTGGTTTATGATAGGAAAAGTAGCTCCTAACATTTTTTCTCTTGCTTTCGTTTTGTAAAATTTCCCCATCTGTATACACCAGTGGTGCAGACTTTTGGGGAAAAACAAGAGGGGAAAGGTGTTTGCATAGTTTATAGTGGTGTGCTGGGCTGGGCTTGTCTGCTGCCTGTGTAATTGGCTGATTCTGATACATTTCACCTGTCAGCTAAGCTAGTTCTCCTTAATTAACTTCCTACTGCTGTTTTTCCTTCCCATTGCATCCCTGTTTAAGCCCATGTGTGTGCCATGTAAACGGAGTGTTCAAATGTGCACAGAGCTGCTATTTCCTGGTTTAACTTCCTTTTTCTTCCTGTAAATCCCAGTGAGTGGTGCGCACACCCGCTTACACTTTGTAAAGAGTGCCCACCCCTAGCTTAGCTGTGCTAAGCTAGGAGCAATCCCGAGCCACAGGACTCCAATACACTTACAGTATGCCTGACACAACCCCTATGCTGTCACCTATATCCTAGTCTTGCACCCAGCTATTTATACTCTTACACTCTTAGGACCTGCTTCACACCCTGGGGAAATCTGGGATTCACTAACCTTTCCCTCATTTGCATAGGATTGCCTGCTAATGCATAGTTACATGTCCCACACTGAGCTTTCCCCCTTAGCAACCATTACTCACTGGCCAGGTTGTCTTCTGCCTGCCATTGACTTACATGGCAGAATACTGATTTTAGTTAGAATGCTTATTTTATGTTTATTTTATTATTTTCCCCCGATCCCATTTGTGCACCGCTGCCCTATGCTTAAACAAGCGAGATCAGCGAAAAAAAAATAAAAGTTGTTTTTTTTTTAAACAGTTTGCATTGCCAGTGGCCTTCTACTTGGCCATTGGCATGCTTCCTCAATGATACACAGCCTTTATTTGGAACTGTCATAGCTCCATTTTGTAGATTGCAGAAATGTATTCGGCTACTAACCAAGTACATTTCTGCACACTGCATTCGTCCTGCACGGACAGGTGCCAGCTTCCTGGATTGCATATTACACTCATTTGCATGGTTTTCACCTGCAAATGATGGTAATTTGCATACAGGAGCTCAGTCCATGCAGGATTAGTCTAAGAGCTCACGTGCACATCCTGGAAGCTCATTCCTGGATCGCACATCGTCCATATTGCAGAAAATAGCTCTTAGACTAATCCTGCATGGTAAAATGGGCTTCATAAATCTGGGGGACTATGTAAAACTGAAAAAAAGTGTCCAGAATAAGATCTATAAATTATAGTAAGCCCTTTAGTTGTTGGGATAACCTTGAAATGTTGCTATTGAAATGCCAAGATTCTTAACACGTTAATTGTATAAGATTACCTTGATGATTCAATGTATTCCTATTCAATGTATTACTATCATTTTATAGCAATATGTGAAGATTAATTTCTTCCTTTCTGTGTATATATTGTATATATGTTCATTTAATAAAAAAGTTCTTGAAAAAAAGCATATATGCAGGTATGCTGGATGCCAGCTAATGGTGCTGACTATGCAAAAGTGAAGGGCTGTACAGTTACCCACACAAGATTTTGGGTGGTCTGTATGTTTGTATAGTGGATTAAAACTAGTATAGTTGAATATAAACTTTTGAGTGCAATTTGTCAACTGCGTTCAGCTGTTTCATAACTGGAAGTTGAGCACAGGCTTGCATAAGCTTGTGCATGTAGCTAGCATTCAATTAACAAGAGCAGAATTCAGTGTAGCCATGTAGAAGAGCATTTAAATAAATAATAAGGTGTTGTTTACTGAATGTATGGATGTTCTTATGTGGATATCCTGATTGAGTTTTTATAAAGTTGGAAATGGGAAGATAGGACAGCTAGAAATAAGGGGGAGAGAAGGCAAGGTGCATACAAATGGAAGACATCAGGAGGGGTGTGTTGAAGGAAATGTTTTAGGCAGGGGACATACCCCTTTTTGTTTTCATTTTTTTATGTATAACAGGGAAGATGAGGAAGGAATAAGGGAGGAGGCTGTAGGAGAGAAGCTTAGGGAAGAGTTAAGAAATCAACACAGCAAAAAAGACAGAGAAGATAGGAACAAGTATGGTGGGATGACATGTAGGGATGCAAGACATACAGATGGCACACAGACACAAAAGGGTAAGAGTGAAGAGGTGTTGGATCAGATCTCTCCCTGGACTAGAGGACCTCAGATAATCTTACTGACTAATGCATTTGTAATGGGGATCCTGGTGATGTGGAGGCCTCTGTTGACTTGAAGGACAGAGTTGACTGATTCAATGAGTCTGTAACCTACTGAAGGAGCCATTTCATTGGTTGAAGGAGTCTCTGCACTGCCCATTCAACCAGATCCTCAATGAGGTTCCAAAGCGTGTGTTTTTCTCAGCTTCCCAGTCTAAGTCCCTCTTGGGTACTCACAAAATCAGAGGTACAATTTAACTCTGAGGAGATGTCTCTGGGCAGGCAGCTGGAGATGCTGAGTGTTCTACAACCTGAGAGGTATGAGGCTGGGTTGCATCTAGGACCTCTGGACTTGTGGTAAAGAGAACATAAAAGTGAGAAAAAGAAAAAATAAAGGAATATAATAAATATAAAAATAAAGTAGAGAGGGAAATAGAGACACAAAATGGAGACAAGAAGGACTAGGAATTTGTTGTTGCTGTCTTTTATTAACAGTGCATATTAAACATTCCCCTGGATTTACAAAGTCCTGTAGAACATGCAGGATTAGTCTATGAGCTATTTTCGGCAATATGGCCAAAGTGCGATCCAGGAATGAGCTCCCAGGACATGCATGTGAGCTCTTAGACAAATCCTGCAATGGACTGAGCTCTCATATGCAAATTACCCTCATTTGCAGGTGAAAACCATGCAAATGAGGGTAATATGCGATCCAGGAAGCTGGCAGCTGTCCATGCAGGACGAGTGCAATGTGCAGAAATGTACTCGGGTAGTAACCGAGTACATTTCTGCAATCTACAAAATGGAGCTATGACTGCTCCAAATAAAGGCTGCATATTATTGAGAAAGCATGCCAATGGCCAAGTAGATGGCCATTGGCATTGCTAACTGTTTAAAAAAATAAATAAATAACTTTTATTTTTTTTCCGCTGATTTCACTTGTTTAAGCATAGGGCAGCAGCGCGCAAACAGGATTGGGGGGAAAATAATAAAATAAACCTAAAAAAATAAGCATTCTAACTAAAATCAGTATTCTGCCATGCAAGTCAATGGCAGGCAGAAGACAACCTGGCCACTGAGTAATGGTTGCTAATGGGGGAGGCTCATTTTGGGACATGTAACTATGCATTAGCAGGGAATCCTATGCAAATGAGGGAAAGGTTAGTGAATCCCTGATTTTCCCAGGGTGTGAGGCAGGTTCCAAGAGTGTAAGAGTATAAATAGCTGGGTGCAAGAATAGGATATAGGTGACATCATGGGGGGTGTCAGGCATACTTTAAGTGGATTGGCAACCTGTGGGTCGGGATTGCTCCTAGCTTAGCACAGCTAAGTTAGGAGTGTGTCTAAACCTGCCTAGCACTCTTTACAAGGTGTAAGCGGGTGTGCGTGCCATGCACCAGGTTTTACAGAAAGGAAAAGGAAGTTAAACTAGGAAAAAGCAGCTTTGTGCACATTTAAGTACTCCGTTTGCGCGACGCACACACGGGCTTAAACAGGGAGGCAATGAGAAGGGAAAACAGCAGTAGGAAGGTAATCAAGGAGAACTAGCTTAGCTGACAGGTGAAATGTATCAGAGTCAGCCAATTACACAGGCAGCAAGCCAGCCCAGCTCAGCACACCACTGTAAACTATGCAAGCACGTTTCCCCCTTGTTTTTCCCAAAAACTCTGCACCACTGGTGTATACAGATGGGGAAATTTTACAAAACGAAAGCAAGAGAAAAAATGTTAGGGACTGCATTTGCTATCATAAACCAGCATGTGCAAGAGGCAGAGGGTGTTGAGGATGTGAATGCTGCTGAGCAACCCACAGTGAGGACAGAGAAGAGTGTACAGACACAGGGTAACCTACCAAGGGCTACATGAGCTGGAGATAGTGGAGTGCTATAGGGTGGACAGGTACCTCCTACAGCAAATTGTTGAGCTGTGCCAGCTACGCCTGACACTCAGAACTAACAGAGGGTAACCCATGCCAGTGCATACTACGGTATGTGTAGGCCTAAGAATACTAGCTACAGGTACCTTCCAAAGGCCAGCTGGAGATATGATGGGTATTTCACAGGCATCAGCATCCAGGGTACTCCACCAGTTCCTAGATGCCATGTTAGCACATGTCAGTGAGCACGTATATTTCCCCATCACCTGTGAGGCGTTAACCAGCAATATGCGTCTCTTCCACCAAATAGCAGAATACCCTGAGGTAGTGGGTGCGATAGACTGCACGCACATATGCATTAAAGCACCACAAGGTGAGTGGGGTAGGGTCTACATCAACTGCAAGGGCTTTCCCGCCTTCAACTGCCAGGTCATGTGCGATGCCCAGGGCATAATAATGAATGTTTGTGCTGGTTGCCCTGGAAGCTATCACGATTCCCACATCTGGCATCTGACGCAGCTGTACCAGACATTTGCCAATGGGGACATTGCACATGGTCACCTAGTGGGGGATGATGGATACGCACTGGAGCCATGGCTGATGACACCCATCAGAAATGCACACACATCCAAACAAGAACTCCATAATGAGGCACAAGCACAAACATGAATCATAATAGAGCGTGTGTTTGGGATGCTCCAGTCACAGTTCTGGTGCCTGGACACATCGGTGGAGCCTTGCAGTACTCACCAACTACATGTACCAAAATTGTCCTTGTATGTGCCATGTTACACAATATGATCCTGTGGAAACAGCTGCAACAGGAGCATGAGGCAGGACCAAACAGCCCCCCACCAGTGCCAAGGCCTGCAGAGGTGCAGAGTGACTCGGAGGAGTAACAACCTCAGCCTGCCCCAGTAGGCAGAAGGAGGCATGCCCAGTATACCCTGGCCCTGGCAAAGAGACATCACATCGCACATGCACTGACACAGTAGGGACCCAGGGAATGACACCTCTCTCTGACTCGCACATACAGTAAAAGGGATGCCAAACTTGAGACTACCTGTGTTCAACCATGTATAGGGAGTGTACTATGTGCATCCGACATAGGCAGCCCTGCAGCACCACTCTCAGTACTGGGACACCCACAAGGTAAGTGATTCACACATGCCAGTTGGGGGGCACATACCCAACAACAGTCACAGCCAGCAGGATAGGTGAAGACAAACACAAACAAATGCTGTACTATGCCTTCTGAATGAGCCTTATGGGTAACCCTTACCCCAAGCCTACACAGACAGACTACAGCAGGCCAGCCAGTTGGATGTAAGTTGTGAAATGCTAGGAAGTCAGAAACTAAGAATGTCAAAAAATGTGAACGCAAGACCAAGAATCACCAAAATCCACGGCCACAGTACCCAAATCTCAAAAAAATGTGGTTAGAAGCAGTAGGTTAAGAACAGCACATTTATTGGTACGTAATCTGAATCACACCAAACAGCAGCAAACAATAACCCAAGTGCTTTCGCTCAGTTATTACCGAGCTTCTTCAAGGTTAAAAATCTGTTGTGTAGTCAGCCATGTTAAATACTAAATGCAACATCACATGACATACCCCCCCCATGTGAATCATCCCTAATCAGTTTCTTAAAAATACAGTGTGTATAAACTTTCCTTAAATATTAAATATATGTTCCAATCCAAAAATCAAACTCAGCTTTAAATCCAGTAATGCCAAAAATGAAAATATATAATATATTACAACACATGTAAAAACACATAAAAAATAATAAAATAAATGGTAATGAAATAAATAAACATGACAATAATAAATGTTAAACTAAACCATGAAAGTAAATAAATGTATGTAACATCTTCATTACCAATACAGCACATGGTAACCAAACTAAGGCATTAGGCTGAACTGCAAGTACATCCAATACCAGTGTGTTTAATGGAGAAATTTAAGCAGTCTACAAGAACCCCTATTATAATCATGCCCTTCTTAATTTGAGCACACTGTTTATATTCAAGGCATCATTCATGCCCGGTGGTCTAATTGCGTCCAGTCTAAGCTGCCAAAACAGTTCCCGATATTCCACCCTAGCTTCCCAGTTCCCTCCCCCGTGGGTCGGGTGTCACTTGTTCTAGAATTGTAAACTTAATTTGCATATTTTAACATAATTGTGAATGCTTTAAAAAGGCATTGGTCACTTTACCCTTACTAATATCATATTGATGTTCATAGACTCTTTTTCTAAAAAGCCTTTCTGTCTTGCCTACATAAAAACTGTGACAATGTAGGCAGATTCCCAGGTATACCACTCCTTTGGTGGCACAATTAAAGTATTGTTTAAACTTATATCTAAAATTTCTGGAAGGGATAGAAATAACATCTTTATTCAACATGAAGGCACATTGGTTACATGAACCACATATATGGGTACCCTTCTTCATTCTGGTGGACTCATTCTTAACAGCCTTATTTTTCTCAAAAAATTCTTTCAAATTCGTTCCTCTTTTTCTAACGAAACCTGGCACTGAAGGGATGAGATGTTTTATATCTTCATTTACTGAAATAATGGGCCAATACTTTAAGATGACCTGTTCTATTACCTGAGAGTCTGAAGAATATGTATATGCAAAACTATTCTTAAATTTGGAGGTGTTGTTGTCTATCACCAACTCCGTACCGGCTGTCCCGGTACCTAATAAAGGGTAATACCTAGATTCCCTGTTATCAGTAACTTCCTGGGCCAATCCATCAATCAAGTTGACTGGGTATCCCTTTTCTATAAATAAGCCACGGAGTGTGTTGGCTTCCTCCAAAAAATATTCAAAAGTGCTACACATTCTCGAGGCTCTAATAATTTGGCCCTTAACTATCCCTTTTTTCTGGTAAGTCAGAAACTAATATGTAGGTAGTTAAAGCTAAAATCTGTAGTACACGGATATGCCTCTAGCCAGCATGATAGGTAAAACTACAGACTGAGATGGTGTACCCGACATACCAGTACAGTCCTAGCAAATGTGTAAAAGTGTAAAGTGCACCCCATCATCCTATGTACACTTATAGTAACAGTCAGGTGTGCCCCCAACCGCTGTGTTGAAATGGAGAAACAGTCAGGTGTCCCCCCGCTATGCAGAAATGTAGCAACAGTCAATGCCAAATGACTGATGTATACCCTGCAGACACAGCATGCTACCTATTGGTGTACAACACAAAGGTCAGCACTGCAGTACAAACTACCTGGACTTGACACATCCAATATAGATGGCCATACTGGGCATGCTCACACAGAGGAATGTCAGTCAACACTATACTGAATGGCCATACTGGGCATGCTCACACACCTAAACACATGAACGCCATGTCAGCAAACACCAGTTGACAAGACATATCTGGCAGTTGCAGTCCTTAGTGCAGACACATGTCAGTATGCATCACTCCTGCCTTGCACACACAGTGAATAGAAATGCAGACATATATGTAAGGACAACACACTATAATAAGCCAAAGGTAGACAGACATATATGTGTGGAAGAGGGTGACCATGCCAAGGAGCCATCTGGCCTGTCCCACCCAGCACACAGCCAAAGGGCCCCAAACACATGAGGTGCAGGTGCCACCAGTATCTGTCAGCATGACAGTGTGTTGCACGTGCCAGCTGTGCAACATGACTGTAAAGGGAAGTAGTCACCTAGTAGCTGTATACATGTACCTGTAGCATATGACCCCATGTGTGCCCGCATGTGGCATTTCAAACCCTACATGAATGGTTATGGCCCATGCACACACCGCTCTCCCCATAACAGTATCATGACAAGCCTGCTGAGGTCATCCAATGTGAATTACACCTTTCAGAGAGCTGTAGCTCAGTAATCCCCATGGCACATCCCATAACTGTATACTGCTGTAGTGATAAACTAGTTAAGTAGTAGTCCTAACCCCAGACTAGGCAACTGTGTGAGTGTGTGTTTGTGTGTGTGTCTCTCTGTCTCTGACTGTGCAGAGAGAAATGCTTTTTAGGCTACTCACACTCCGTACAGTTCATATACACAACTTTGGCAAGGCTGCTGATGTCACTCACCTAGAAATACACCTATGGGGAAATCATAGTCTGATAATCTCAGTAGTGCATCCTCTAACTGCTGACTGCTATAGTGTGATAAAGTAGTTAGATAGGTGTTCTAACCCCAGACCTGGCAACTGTGTGCTAGTGTGTGTGTCTGACTGAGTAGAGAGCAATGCATTTTGGGCAACTCACACCCCGTACAATTAATATACTCAACTTTAGCAAGGCTGCTGATGTCACTCACCTAGAAATACACCCCTGAGGAAATCATAGCTTAATAATCTCTGTGGTGTGTCCTATAACTGCACACTGCTATCATGTAATAAAGTAATTAGGTAGGGGTTCTAACCCTAGACTTGGCAACTGTGTGTGTATGAACCTGTGTGTCTTTGTCTGCCTTTAACAATGCTTTTTAGGTCACACACACTCCTTAGAATTCATATACCCAACTTAGACAAGGCTGCTGATGTCACTCACCTAGAAATACACCTCTGGGAAAATCATAGCCCAGTAATGTCTGTAGTGCTTCCTCTAACTGTGTACTGCTGTAGTCTGATTTAGAACTGTGTTAGGGTTCTATCACCACCCATGGCAGTTCTGGATGTTTTGCTTGTGTTTCAATGTCTGCGTATGGAACAATGCATCATAGGCTACTCACTTGCAGTCCATTTCAAATGCCCTATTTTGCCAATTCTGCTGATGTCATTCATTGTGAAATACAACTGTGGGGAGAAAGTTCTCTGTAATCCCTGTGGTGTGACCTATAACTGTTCTAGGCTGTAATGTGAAATCAGGGATTCTATACCTGCACATGACAGTTGTGGATGTTTTGTGTGTGTCTCACTGTCTGTGTAGGGAACAATGCATTTTAGGTTAGTCACTTGCAGTACAGGTGAAATGCCCTACTTTGGTAAACCTGCTGATGTCATTGAGTGTGAAATACACCTTTGGGGAAAAAGTACTCCAGTAATGTCCATGACGCGTACTGTAACTGAGTAGTGCTGTAGTAAAATAAACTAGTTATATAGGGGTTCAACTCACAGCCATGACAAGTGTGTGTAAGTAACTAGTATCTTGTGTAGAAGTGGGTGTGTGACACCTGTGGCCAATGTGGAGGGGCTTTTGCTTATTACTTTTATGGTGGCCCTACTATATATCACAATGTCAACCATACAGGGATAACAGATATAAATTAGCTCGGAGGCTGGGGTGCAAAGCCATACCAATACATGTGACATCAAGGCCAGCCACTCCAAATAAGCAACCCCACTATTACCCAGAGCACTCACTCAACACATGTGTCGTATGCACACACATGCCTAGGCAACAGCCAATATGTGGTTAGTACACTGCATATTGGCCACTGATAGTAAGTATGCAGTGACAGCAGTGGGCTACAGAGGGCATGTCATCCTGCCCATCTGTCCAATATGCATGTACATGCAGACAGTGCACCTTCACCTTGTTCCCCAATGGACACCTGCACCACCTGTGATGCCTTCACATGTGACTCACAACGGACATGCCATGCCTGAAAGCATGCTCTGTATGGACAGATGACACTGACATCAGGGAATGCTGTTGGCAAGCTATCAATGTAAGTGAAGGGTAAACCTGCTGCCCATTACCAGTTCCTGCCACAGGTGGGCAAGACTGGCATATCTGATGATAATCTGTGTTCACAACATGGGCCAGACACCCCAGGTACAGTTCCACATGTCACTGTACATGCATGTTGGAGGTGTGCACATCCCAGACACCATCCATATCATGGACTAAAGAACACATGCAAGGCATGTGGTGTACAGCACTGGTCACACAGAATAGTCACCCAGGTGACTGGATGAGGGATGCAATACCCACCTGTGTGGGCAAATGCAGTAACTACAGGCCTGAGCCACAATGCAGACCATTGTCATGTGGACTGATGCCAAGGTATACCCATTGCCTACCCTTGTACAGCCTGCTGGCACAGTTGACCACCACACACCTGTGTAGACATGCACCCATGCATGTCAGAACTGTCATCCTGTGTGTTCATGTGTGTGTGTTGTATGGTGCGTATGCCCACATCCACACTCAGTACAACCCCCCAGGGCATACTGAACCATGCCTGACATCTCCTCAAACTCTTTGCCCATACAGCCTCCGTATGACCCGTGTGGTGCATGTGATACCTGCACACTGATGTGTTGTGGCAATTCCACTACTGATGAGTTACACTCCTGGCCCTGCCAAGTGTGTCACTGTGTGTGCGTCCCTATGTGAGTGTGCCTGTGTTGATGCTGGCACCTGTTCATGCAGACAGGCATGTGTACGACACCTATCGTATATCTACCGTATCCCTGTTGCAGATGTCACTCAACCTCACATATATGTTCTGAGTGCTCCACATCAGGTAACGCATGTGGTGCATCCAGTAACTGCATTGAACTGTGATAGCACTACATAGTTGTCGGGGGTCTGATACCCTGTGCTGGTAGGTATGTGACACAAAAATGCTTCAGTTTTACCCTCCCACCCCTCCCCGACATGTATATGCCTCTGTCTGCCTCCCCAACTCCCTCTCTGGTGGATGTGGAGATCCACACCTGCCTTGCTTAGGCAGCAGCATGTGTATTTTACAATGGTCATGATTAGCTGATGGCCTCTGCACGAACTGCAGCCCTCACCTAGCTGATTGCATGTGGAGTAGCTGTGGTAACAATCCCATAGCCAATTGCATGGAAACACACTGCAATACCTACGAACATCATGGTGCTGTTTGGCATTTGCAGTCACTGTGAGAAGGAACTAGATCTGATGTTTGGCAAACATCATCCCAGATGGATTGAGGATTTAGCTCTAACAACATACACTGTGGAAAGAGGGCAACCAACAGAAGGGGAATGTGCCTGACCTGACTACAGACTGTAAGTGCTGCTATACTGCATTTGGAGTAATGTTGGTTTAACAGTGTTTGCCTGGATACGCCTGTCGTACATGTCGCAATACCTCCCATGTCAGTTCCATGTATATGAGGAATCCCCATCTGCAGGGCCATCTGCAGACTGGGCAGTGTTGTGTCTATGGTTTCATGTGTTAGCCACAGTGCATCAATCTGTGGAATGCAGAAGGTAGAGTGAGGATCGCTGTCTGTAGATGGTGAAGGCCGTGACAGTTACTACTTCATATCCCTCATAGGACATATGTTGCAACAAACCCTGTTACAATTTAAAATATATGAGGTTATCACAACAACATGTCTATACTGGCCCTGTGTATGTGCTGTCAGCCACACCTCTATCAACCTTTGTACATATGGCGCTCATGAAGTGGTGCATATGTGCTGTACACCATAAATACTGTCATCATAGCTGATAACAAGCCAGTGATATATCAGATTGCTACACATGTCATGTAAAGTAGTGGCCATATTTCATGACATAAGCTGGACATTATGTGGATGTTTGTACAGTACTGAGGTCTGTGTATTGATGGTATATGTTGGCAGTGTGTGTATTGTTAATATGTACTTCAGTCTGTGTGGTAGATGTCATTGTTCTAGCTCCCCTTCTATCAGATGTTACATGCTGCCCCACTGTATGGTATGATTTTGCCATACATGTTTGTAGGGCCATACACACACATGTCCCATACCACAGACAGCCATCATACCAAACTGTGCAGCAGCCCAGTATATGTAGGGTCATTCTGTGAGTGGCACATATGAGGATGGTGTAGAACAGATAGTCCATATACTGTAATATTATGCTAG
Organism: Protopterus annectens; assembly: GCF_019279795.1. Classification (NCBI taxonomy): domain Eukaryota; kingdom Metazoa; phylum Chordata; order Ceratodontiformes; family Protopteridae; genus Protopterus; species Protopterus annectens. The sequence continues at coordinate 272,007,063 of NC_056733.1, forward strand.
CTTACCATATGTGGCTGTGGCTATGTTCACATTGGTTGTGGTTATGCACTGTCACACAGGTGTATCTTACCCTGTGCTGTGACATGGCTGTCGTGCCTGTTATATATGCAGGTACATGTGCATTTCCCCATACGAGATGCAGGCCACAGTTGAGCCAGTCTGCCTGTAGCCTGCACAGTGCATTGTTACATGCCTAGCAGCTTAGTGTACTTAACCAGTGGGATGTTATGTGCAGATACGTGCCAGATGTACTGCTGCTGGGCCTCCCTTAAATGTCATGTATGTTAGACAGAGCAGTGGGATGCTGTACAGATGTATGTCAATATCTAGTGGGTAGTATGTGTCCATGGCACCCCTGTACCAGCAGTCACTATGTGTCAAGCCAGACAGGAGTGTATGAATTCAACACCTATGGTGCCAAATGTATACCAGTCATTATGTGTTATACCCATCTACATGGCTGTCTGCATCCATATTCTCAGGCCTGGTACACATGTGGTGCAATAAGGGATTATGTGTATACCACTGGACTGTACAGGGTGTGTCCGTTGTTCCACATATAGTGGCCAATATCTCTGCTGTACTCCACAGGGACATTACATGCTAGCAGTAGTAGCTTACAATGATTCCCTTAGGATGTCTGTCAGTAGCCAATGGCACACATGTTATAAGCAGATGTCAGCATCCACACACACCATGTCTATGAAGACAATCCCAATAACAGTAGCAACAGTCTAGTAATATACCAGCTATACATACCTGTTTTCTCCTTGCACTACAAATTTGGGACTGTAGGGGCTGGCGTATGGCTACAATCCATGTCCAGGACATATGGTGGGTATATATGTACATATCCAGATAGCTATATATATATATATATATATATATATATATATATATATATATTTACATGTGTCCTACATTGAATTAACACTGTCATTGCAACCACCCACTATAAATCCCTAAAGGATGTGGGCATGGTCCCTTTACATTTTCTGTGTGATGGACATCCTTCCTGTGTGTGGGCATCAGTGATACAGGCAGCAGGTAGAAATCTTACAGGAGAACCTACACACTCAGAGTGGCCACATATTTGTAGGAGGATCAGGAACTACAGACAGACTGGGGGTAGAGTTGTGTAATGCTTTGCATAGTACTGGTGTTACAGGGTGTGTGTGTGTGTGTGTGTGTGTGTGTGTGTGTGTGTGTGTGTGTGTGTGTGTGTGTGTGTGTGTACATACTAGTGTACCATGGAATGCAGTCTGTCTGCATAGCTCACTACTGCAGGTCTATCCTCTTGCTGGAGAGAGGTATGCCTATCATGTGTTGTCCGTCCACCACACAGGTCCTGTGTCAGATATTACACTGGCAGTGTGTGTGTTGCGTGCTATCAGTACATGGCTACATCCATATCTATTTCTAACCTCAATTCCCTGACTAAGAGTATGTTGCAGACTATCCTGTAACACCAGCACCTTGCTTAATGTATGGCGACAGTGTTCCACATATGTGCCTGTGTTCCAGCCTCTGTCCCCCCTCTACATACCAAGCTTTCTACATATGTCATGCTGTTGATGGTTGTTCTGTAGTGGGCTGTGAGTATATCACATTGCCATTGCTGCCATTAGTCCACTGCTGTTGTATCCCCCACACATACAGTGGGGCTGGGGCCATATATGTGAGGGCATCACCTACACAACACCTGTGCACCCTTATGCACTGCAGAGGCCAGTGTATGTAACAGTGGTATATGGGCTTGTATTATTGAGTCTAGGTGGGAAGCACCATACATGACCTAGGCTGTTACAAAATGTGGGGGTATCAGTGGTGAGCTGCCACAAGGTATGTGGATGTACAGTACTGTACACTCCACCTATATTGACATTACTTACATGACTTGGGGTACTGCAAGCCTACTGCCTCCTGCCATACAGACTGTTCTGTGCATTAAGCCTTGTTATGTACTGGGTACAACCCATTTGATCACAAAACGTCTTTACCTCCTACGGAGTTTGTACAGAGTGTAGATAGAGCCTGCTGAACTACACACCTGCAGTACATACTGTTGATTGTGTGGTACCCTGTGCCCCAGTCTGTCTGCACTATCGTACATTCTGAAGGGCTTTTTACTGGACAGCAACAGTTGTGGACCTTTCCAGACTACTGTATTAGTGTAACTGTTTCACAGTTGCAGTACTCCGTTTATATGGTTGTCAGTATTTGAACAGCTATATGATATGGCATACAGAACTGTTATAGTACACAATTAAAGGATTCCCATTTCTGCAAACCTGTGTGTGGTGTCTTTCCTATGATCTTTCTATGGGTATATGTTGCAGGCAAGGATTGACATTAGTATGTGTCACCCATACAGTGTCCTTTTGTTCAGGTGTTAACTGTAGGCATAGTGGCTGTTCCATACTGTGTGCACCTCCTACATATGTATCTTACTGTACATATATCTGCGTGTGTATGTGTAGTCACATGTATGTATATATATATATATATATATATATATATATATATATATATATATATATATATATATATATATATATATATATATATATATATATATATATATATAAATAAATATATATATATATATATATATATATATATATGTGTGTGTGTGTGTCTGTGTATCTGTATCCTGGGGACGTTGATGGCTTCCACATATTACATGTCCTGTGGGAGGCAGACTGCACTTGGTAGTGTATTGCAGGACGCATGTGTTTGGCTGTGGGGGGCTGCCTATTTGTACAAGATGTATAGTGTGTGTGGCCTCTCAACCCCATTAACGGTGCATGTTGTTAATCTGCAATTGCTATCTACAGATGTATGGCCATATATACCTATATAGATATATTTATCTGCTAACAGATTTATAAGAATATGTGCATAGATAGTGATATATATGTATATAGAGTTACTAAAACAACATATATATTTATATATTTGTATATCTATACATATATGGATATGTTGCATCTGTTAAGGTTGCAATATAGTTACACACGCAGACATCTAGATGTTGGTATGCATTCTCTGTACTGTTGAGTGACAGGACTGCCTGATATGTTTCTGAAAAATCGGATATCTGTGTTTCTGTCATGGGTTAGTCTTACATCATTTTATCTCTGGTGTGTAGGGTCCTTGGTTTGAACCTTGCAAGAGCTGTTTATTTTGTGGTTGGGCAGAACACGGCCTGTTGGACAGAGAGTGATTAAGGCACCTAAAGTAGTTGTAAGCAGGTTTGCGTGGGTTTGCCTGGAGCTAAGCACTGCCTACACAGGTTAAGCAATTTAGAAGCTAACTGACTATGAAAACGTAACCAGAGGTTAGCAGTGCTTACCATCACGTAAACCCGCTTACAACTGCTTTAAAGTGCCTTAGCCACTCTGTATCCAATGGGCTGTGTTCTTCCCAGCAACAAAATAAACAGCTCCTGAAAGGCTTGAAACCAGGTCCCTGCACATCATACAAAAAGTGATTTACCACTAAGTCAAGGTATACAACACTACTGGGAATGTATTCCACCATGTAGATGTATTTGTGTTTGTATATTTATTCATCTTTAAATGGATATAACATATCTATATATGTAGATATAGGTATAGAAATATGTATATATATATATATATATATATATATATATATATATATATATAAGCCAATAAATACATATTTACATAGATACGCATACATCCATAGATATATATGTATACATCCACATGTCCACATATATACAGCACTAGGAATGCATATATGTCATCATAAATTAGGCCCACCTTTCAAATGGAGAAATCCATGTGTCAGAAAGCTGGAAGGCCAAAAGTATGTTCCCAACATTGCACAATATTGCAATACATGCATCGAATGTGCAATGAGTGAATGTCACTATAGTGTGGATGGGGAATATTTGCCTATTCCCACTGTAGTGCAAACTAGGAGTTAGTATATCACAGTAGAGGGGTTGTGGGCGGTCCAGCCCCCCCAGGCGGGGGGTGCAGGGGGCATGCCCCCGGCATTACAATATGTATTCCAACTTGCAGTTCGAGAGTCAGCAAAGTTGCCTTTAGAACTGCTGTTGTTTGAATTGCAGTGCAGTAAGAAATGACGGGTTTGTCCTTTCTGTTTGCAGAAAGGGCCGTTCAAAGAAATGATTGTCTCCCTGTCAAAGATGAACACATATATGTCAATATAGGTATACATGGACATACGTCTGTAGATGGAACTGGGAAAGTAACCACAGCATATATGTCCACATGCCCCATTGATGGTTTTGAGAGACCCAAACAACATACATCTGGCACGGATAATTATCCCCCCCAGCCAAACACATCTGGCCTGCAATACAATACCAACCTTAGCAGATCCCATAAGTAGGACCCTACATGACAAGGGCAGTACATGTTAACAGTACTCCATTACACCTGTAGAATGTCAGGCTGGCATTACTAACATATCATGCAGTACAATCAAGTGACGCGTCATGCTTGGGGAAACCCCCTGGGCAGGTGCAGTAAGTAGCTGGGATCCCTCATACAATCCAATAGGCCTACACCTGACAATGGGTTCACCAATGTTGGCAAGGACGACCACAAATCCACCATGTCAGCTGGGAACTAACACCCAGTAGCCTGATGACCCTGATGACCCTGGTCTGCAGGAAAATGGAACATATTAAAAATGAACCCATGGCCAATGTCACTGGTAATTTTAACACATGGGACCGTGCCAATTTTGGACTTGTCAAAGGCAGAGAATACAACCTGAACCTGGTATACCTCCTTTACCCAATCATGATGGGTGTAGATGAGGGTTATGAGGGGCACAATGCCTATGTTGATCATAGCAGGCTTTTGTACACCATCCCAAGTGTAGGAATGTGTGTAGTTGTTAAGAGATCTACCTCTGTTCACAGAATATGTTTCCACCAGGACTGCTTGGCATATGCCAACATTCCATAGGTGCCATCCCATGGACATACAGCCCTTCACAAGTCATAGATGTGTTAATGCCCTCCTCCACACTGTAGAGCTGTGCATTACTACTGGGCTTGCTATAACTCACTGGGTGTGGCTGTTGTGGACACAACTGCCATTATTGCAGTTACTGTTGCATCTATCCCCCCACATAGCTGTCTGTAATACTGTACAGTGTATGTAATCTGGTTGTTAGTTGTTGTTTACACCATTCACAGTAGTTGAGTGCTTCACACCCTCCTATGGGTAGGGCTATGCCACCAGCATTGGTACACCCATGTTACTTAGGTGAGGATTGCAGTAGAGTGGGGAGAGGGATATGCATCCTGCTGTTAGCTTGTTCAATGTCATCCACATTGCAGACTGCATATATACCACTCTGTGGTTATGCCTATCCTGTCTTGGTGGGATTACATGTGCAACAGATGTGTTATCTGCACCGGGACATACATCCATGTATCCAGTCTTGTACCTGTACTGCATCTAAACCAAAGGCTCTGTGTGTTGTACCCAGCCATGGCATGTGTACAACCCACTACACTTACTGGTGTCCACTGTAGAAGGCCTGCTGACACCCCTACACCCATCAGCCATGTGGCACATGGACAAACACAACAGAATCAGAATAGATACTGGTGACAATACAACATTGTTAATTACTGCTATGATGCATCATGGCTGCACAGCTACACCTTCCAAGATATTAGCATTTTTTACTTTACTGCTGACAACATGCTACACATCATTCCATTGCTGCACTGTTGTACAGTCACCCTGTGCATCAGCACCATGATAGCCTGTCCCTGCATCAATGTTACAGATGTCAGGGAGTGGCACAGGTATCATCATATGCACATGGTGTGTTCTTGGTTTGCAAGAGGCCTAGGCTGAGCCATACAATTGACAACGTGTGTGTGTGTGTGTGTGTGTGTGTGTGTGTGTGTGTGTGTGTGTGTGTGTGTGTGTGTGTGAAGGGGCTGAGTACTGTTATGGGCCACTGGTGATGTTGTGTGTGCAGGTATGTGGTTGCCCTAGGTTTGTGTTTTATGTGTGTGTGTCTGCATGCACACAGTTCCTCCATGTGGCTGCCTCATACAGGGAGTTGTGAGATAGCTGCAGACTGTACCTGGCAGGGTTTGCAGTTCACCATCTCCGGCCACAGACATGGGACCTGTGCCTGGCAGGGGTGCTACAGGCAGTATCAGGTACAAAGCCAGATCGAGTACAGTCCCCCGAGTTTGACAGACATCCACTGGATCCAGGTCCCTCCTGCCATGGGCCAGGGCCACGTGCATGTGGTCTGCTATTATGGTCTTTGAAAAGCACCCCCCACAGTGCTGGGGCTAGTACTGCCACTACGGGAGCAGCTGTGACTGGTTGGACGCCCACGGCGACCTCCAGCTGCTGGTGTTGTTGGCATACATCCACGTGGCTGTCACAACTGTCCCGCCCTGTCCTGACGTATGGACATGACATTGTGGATGAGATCCAATGTCTCACCCTACCGTCTATCCATGACCTCGGTGTAATTATGGCTGGCACCTGCTGGGTCATGGATGCTGTCAGTTACAGAGGTGTAATGAGCCCTCTGTGTCCTTAGACCCTGCCTGGTGTACCATTCCATTCATGCCTATGCTTCTATGACAGTCTGGAACATGTGTGTTGTTGAAATAGATGTGGCAAGTCTGCCAGGGGCATGATGACCAGCAATGCTCCGAAGAACACCCCTAAACATCTGCCTATGTGATACCTTGCCAGACATCAGGCTATGACTGCTGTGTCCTGACACTTATGCCATAGAGACCACACTGTCCTGGCCAATGCCAACCGTAGGCTGTCCCTCAGCTAAGGCCAAAGGTGATGATGTATGTAGAGGCAGTGTGACTGTGTGCGTAGATGAGGTGGATATTTGTGAGTTGTCAATTGGTGGCCCAGCGGCAGCCCCTGATGACCCTTCCTGTGCCTCAACACTCCTATCCTCATGGTCACTATCTGTATCAGTGACATCAGATTCCCTGCGGGGGACCCAGCCCCACCTCACCACCTGAGAGAGGAAAACAGGGAACAGACTGTAAGACCTGTACATCACTGCTAAACTGTACATACACACACACACACACACACACACATACACACACACACACACACACACACACACACACACACACACACACACACACACACACACACACACAGGTGTGCAGACATGGCCACACACACAGACATACACACATGCAGTCGACATACATGGCAACCCATACACTCCACCAGACAGCACCTGCAGACAGTTCCCACACCCCCATAACACACACAATAGCAGGCAATGGTGCAGTACAGTATTTCACACAAACCTGTAATTACACACATGTCAGCATGCAGCACATGTGGCGGTCAACAGCATGCAGTGCGACTGTAGTCAATCCCCGTTACCAACATTATACATGGCTGTGATGCATGGCTTCTGTTAGTAGGTAATGGCCCTCCCCCTGGAACTCACTGCACCCATGTCCACAGCATTGCTGTGCATCTGTTCAGCACCCTGGCATGTACTGTGCACCATAGCTCACAGGTGTACACACCATTGCAAGATGTGTATCTGTGTGTCAGTTGTGTTTCTGCTGCTGCTCACAGCCTCTGTGTGTTCCTGGATCACATGTGGACACATGTGTTTAGTGAATGTTTGATGTGTATTCACAGATGTCATCATCAGTGGTGAATGTATGAGTGATAGACTACCATTAGACCGACCACAGACACAATGTACTGTACCTATGGTGAGCATAGAGACCATTATTGACCATGATTGAGCCCTGGCTGATGTTGTCTGTGGTAGACATAGGTTCATAGGTGAGTACTGGTCCATTGGACCTGGGGCCTACATAAGCCTAGCCACATGGGTTCCCAGCCATGAACCACCCACTAATGTTATTCCCCTGTGCCCCTGTCAGGCTGTGACACAGACATACTACCCAGGGTGAATTCCCTATTTCCCATCCAATTGTCAAGTGTTTCTGTAAAGAGGGCCAATGAGTAACATTGCCTGATATGTATGGGTAGTCCGTTTTAGAGTTTGGAGATCCCCGAGGACAGGGCTCTATCCCTCCAGTATGTTCTGTGTAATGTGTTGATGAGGTTTAGGACCCTGGAGCATGTGTTTGCAGAGGGAGTGGGATGTCTTTATGGGTAGCATGTTCAACTGCTCTGTGTATGACATAGCTGTGTATGTTGGGCAGATGTCAGCTGTGCCTGTGCAATGTGCACTGGAGTGTAGCCAAAGTTGTCTGAGATAGACTGTGTATTGCATGTGTTTGAGGCTGGTAATCCCATTAGTGAGGGGTGTGCACATGTACAGCATGCATTATGGGTAGGTGTGTTAGATGTGTACGTGGCCTACTGCTTAGCTATGACATGCACAGTGAATTGCCAAGCATAACCTTAAACCATACTCACTGGCATCCAGCCACTGCCTTGCTGGTATCCCAGAGGTACCTACATTGGGATGGGATAGAGTTGATGTCAGTGGCCACAGCTGTGGCAGTGCTACAGGGTGGCTGCAATATTACAGTACAACAACAGCTGAAGTCCACAGTACTACAGATTATGCTTTACTGCTTATCAGTACTACACAGCAACAAACCCCTTATCTCACATATGCATGATTTACCTGTACAGATGCATACACTACAGTAGTCTACTGATATGCCCTAGATCCTTACCTGCATGCTCCATGTCTGGTGTGTGTATAGCACCCACCACCATGACTGTATAAGTCTGTAGCTGTTGTGGGTGGGCAGGTGTTACCAGGCTCATGAGCAGCTCCTCCACTCTGGTGAGGGGGGGGTGGATGTTATGCCCCACTGTTGCAAGGTGGTCACCCTGTACGGCAGCAGTACGGTGAAGTACTTGATGGAGCAGGCCACTACAATGGTGGTGGACCTGCTCATATGTACAGCTGTGCATTCACCCTGCGGACCACATCATCCCACATGGCTGTTCTCTCCTGCTGTTCCTGGCATGACCGTGAAAACAACAGCTGATAGTTGTGGATGATGCTGGTGATTATAATCTCATCCTCAGTTGCACTGTATGCAGGATTCCTCATGTGTGCCATACTCCCTGAAAGACATAATGAAGGAAATATGTCTGAGCAACTCATATGTCAAGTTTACCATAATACAATACACATATCAGTCTCCTGCAACCATATCAGCTCCATCATAATGTTCACACAACGCTAGTGGTATGTGTCCAGTATATGTACCATTGGATCATATATTGTATTGTACAACACTTTCTGCTATGTGTTTATAGACATGCTCCCTGTGGGTACACTAGAGTTGCTGGGCTGTTACAGGGTATTTCACCTGCATGCCATTGTCACTGCCACTATGTTTCCACATATGCATGTGGTAGGCCTACTATGTCATTGCTACACATCTGCCATTCTGTGATATTGGGAATACCTATGCATGCTGTTGGACATGTTCTGGGATTGTGTGGATTATTACAGCCCACATATGTTCCATGACAGTTACACATCAGTATGTGTAGGGGTTATATGCCAGCAGGAACACCACTCCAACCTAATATGCACATGTTACCGGTCCACATCACAGCTGTGACCCACCATGGAACCTCATTATCTACTGTTCCATCACTACCTTCATGTGGAACCACCTCAGGGGATGGTGTCCCCCCCTCAGAGCACACACAGACATATGCTTGTCACCCAGTTAGGTCGAGGGTCTTGTGCATAGGGAGCTCCACAGAGACAGGTATGTGCTACATCACCTGGAGGCATGCAGTACACATACACAGAGTTCAACATGCATATCCCTCCTGCCCAGCACACAGCCCAGGCACCTTTATGTCCACGTAGATGCTGTTGTGACTGTCCATGGGTGGGCACCATGTTCCCTTTGTTCCCATGTGGGGACTCAATGGCCTCAACATTCCAAATGTAACTACCCATCCACAGTGTTTAACCACCACATGTGTCATATACCAGCCCTGTATGCTGTCTTGTTTGTCACCCAACCAGACTTACATACCAATATGTGCCTAATACCCTTCACCAACATATATATCCCACCTTCTCATACAATTGTGATGTGTTCCCAACATGGGTTACACACCGCACTCCACACTCCATCTTGCAGCCATGTACTGGTGTGTAGGTATGTTGTGTATTGATGTGTGATTTTCTCTCTGACATGTCATGGCAGGGGACATGTATTGCCATATATATATATATATATATATATATATATATATATATATATATATATATATATATATATGTCTGGATACATATATATATATGTATATGTACATATGTGCATATATGTGTAGATATCATTTCATGTTGTTTATATTCCTATATAAATGTATAACTGTCCGAGGGTCTGTAAACATACACAGCTGTGAATATGTATCACACATATACGTATCTGTATGTGGGATGCATACGAACATCTGGACTACACTCATGTACCCTCTTTACTTCACAGCTGAACTGTTCTGCCTTGCTGCAACACAGACAGGTGTCACATGTGAACACAGACTAACATTACGGGGGTATATATCATGACAAACTTTAGATAAGCATATTATACTGCTATGGCAGTTGGGCATGCTATGCTACACTTTAACATGACTGTCCTGCAGGTGGTGTGGCCACTCACCCAAGTGTCTATCATGCCAGTATTAATACCCCCACCAGCTATTGGCCACAGTAATTTACAGAACACAGATATCATGGGTCACATCTTTGCCATTCACTGCTGGTCTGCACATTTGACAGGTATGTCCCACTGCCCACAGGGACTGACACTACTGTCCAATGCAGTTGTTGAGCAAAACATCATTACAGGAAGAAGTACTGATGGCAGATATACATCCTTTCACAGTATGCATCCTATTAGTCTATGGCATATACTACATGCAAGTAAATGCACATCTCTTTCACATACCTGTTATGTTTTTTCTGCTGTAACACAACCTGGAGCTTTGTGACCTTTCTTGAAATGTTTTTTTTCCTCTCTTTCTCTCTCTTTCTCTCTCTCTCTCTATCTCTCTCAGTCTCTCCAGTACAGTGATTGAGCTGGTTTGAACAGATTGCAGCATGCTTTTGTTGGTATTGCACACGATCAGGTGGTGGCCTCTGCACCAGTCAGTGTCCACCAGTTGCTAATTGCATGCAGCCTACTGTGTAGTACTTCGGATAACCACTGTCATGGACACCCTGTACTAAAAATTGCTGCCTTCTATGGGCGTTGTCCCTTCACTTTTACAGTATGGATGACATCCTTCCTGTGTGTGGACATCAGTGTTACAGACAGCAGGTAGCAATACCTCTTATAGCAGAACCTGCAGACACAGGCCAAGTCCACATTTGGGTAAGGTTCCAGACCTACAGACAGCATGAGTAGTGTTGTTGTGTGCAATGTATCTTGCTGTTCTTACAGGATTTCTGTGTACATGGTACTTTTTCATGGAATGTTATCTGTCTGCATAGCTCTCAACTGCGGGCCTATCCATATGATACCAGGGGGGTTGGCTGTTAGGTTTTGTCTGTGCACCACACAGGTATTGTCCCAGATATATCGGTGGCATTCTGTCTGTTGAGTGCTATCAATACATGGCTACAGCCATTTGCATTTCAATGTTGTATCCCTGCATAAGGGTATGCTGCAACGAATCCTGTAACACCAGCAATTTTCAGGGTGTGTAACAGCAATAATGCAAATATGGCCTTATGTTCCTGCCTCTGTCCTCCTCATATATGCCAGTCATTGTCCTGCTGTGATACAAGAAGGGTTGTTAGATAATGGCCTACCATTATTTACCGCTAGCATTACTGCTATCATCCCAGTCATGTCATGGACTCCCACACCAACTGTTGGGCCAAGTCCGTATATATGAGGGTAACAGCTGGAGAACACATATGTGCCCTTGTACATTCCAGAGGTAAGTGTGTGGTACACAGTGTTCCTTGCACTCGTACAGCATTTTATAGGGGGGGGGTTCTATGCCATTAACCTAGGCTATGGCACCTTTTCAGGGATATAACTGTTAAGACGAGGGTCATTCAGTGTGATAGTGAGATGTCAGGTTAAGCAATGTTATGTACAAGATACTGTGACATTAACACAAATGCTACTTTTCCCCCTAGGGCTTGACTACAGGGTGTAATTGGATGCTACTGAATTACATATGTAATAGCTGATTGTTATGTATCCTGAAGGCAAATCTTGTTTCTACTGTTGTACTAATTGTAGGCCTTGGCCTGGACAGCATAGTATGGTATATATACACATTGCTTGCATCTACTGTTTTGTGTGGGCCTTGCATTCATGACTGATTACATATTTTAATCCTTATGTGGTGTCAGTACTGGCATACATTATTGTATAGTACACAAATAATGGTTATCTGTGTATGCATACCTGTGTGTCGTGTCATGTCCTTTGAATTGTGGGTGGGTATATGTTTAATGTCAGTATTCTCATTAGTGGGAATGGTTGCACCACTGCACATTTCACAGGTGCCAGTTGAAGGGCTTATGGCTGAGGGATATACTTTGCACCCAGTTCTTCTGCACTACTTCTACATATGTATGGCTACTGGTAACTTTTGTGTGTGTATATGTGTATGTACCTATATATATCTCATATGGCTATATCTATATATATGTATCTATAGATATATACATCTGTATATATGTATATATATATATATATATATATATATATAGACATACATATGAACATATGTATGTATCTATATACAATTGATGTTATATGATTATTTGTGAGTCATACATATATATATATATATATATATATATATATATATATATATATAGCTGTCCATCTGTCTACATTTACAGATATATATCTGTCCATATGTCCATGCATATTTGGCCCATATTTTGGCCTGTACCTCATTCACTTGGCAATTGTCATGGATGATTGAAGCATTGAAGTCAGTAACTAGTGGCAACACATTTGTGTTTCAGACTTCATCTCCTTCTACATATGTGTTCTAATAAATATAACTGTGTAACTAGCAACATTTTAAGTGTATCAGAGCATTAGTTAACATATATCCCTATTTGTAACCACAGTGTGGCATACTTTGTCCAGACTTCTTGCATTAACAGATTATGTGGTGTGATAATAATACATTTCCTGTACTGTTGACTGATTGTGCTGCATGATATGTTTGTGAAAACTTCAGGTTATATATATCTGCCATGGTTTAGTGGCAAATCAGTTTGTGAATGGAGTGCAGGGTCCTGGGTTCAAGACTTGGAAACGAAGTTTATTTTGTTGCTGGGCAGAACAAGGGCAGTTGGCTACAGAGTGATTAAGGCACTTTTAAGCAGTTGTAAGTGGGTTTGCATGATGGTAAGCACTGTCCACCTCCGCTTATGTTTTCTTACAGTCAGTTAGGTTCAAATGTCTCAACCTGTGTAGGCATAGCTTACCCCCATGCAAACCCGTGCAAACCCGCTTACTGCTGCTTAACAATGCTTACTGCCACTTACCCCGCACTAATTCCTTTAAAAGAAAAAAAAAGGGGTTGATAAGACAGTGGTGAAAAACGGGGCGCAAAGAGGGAAAGACAGTAGGGAAAATAGCTAGGCATGTGCAGGAAGGGTATAGGAAAGGTCCATAGCTGCCCATTTCTTCTACAGCAACAGCTGTGCATATACACTATATTTCCAGGTACATTTGGAGAGGGGTGAGGACAACATATATTCATTGTGATCTCAATTAGACCAGATTACATGTGTCCAGTGGATACATGTGCGAAATGGACTGCTATACATGGGACAATATTTTTTTGTGGGAACAGATTGCCCTTTTTTTCCTCAGGTGAGAATGAGATGTTGGGGAGGGGTAGTAGGTATATTTGGGGAGGTAGGTCGGGTAGATTAACAGACAAGACACACAAGATGCATACAGGGCCAGTATATGACACTTGTAAGGGGGTAAACACCTTGGATAGGGAGGGGTGTTTGGAAGTTGCAAGCCCATGAGCTTCCAACTGGAAACAGTGGGACTGAGGTCCCCACCCATGGGCAGTCACCACTGCACCTTCATGGCCCCGAAGGTGGCTGTGCTGGGGGCTATGTAGGAGGGGCAGGCTCACCTTCTAATAGCACCACTCAGCCCTCAAGCTGGCGTAGCCACTCTCGATACTCCAGATCAAGCTCCTTTGTGCTGGTGCCCGGTGCTATTGCCAGCTGAGGTGGGGTAGGTGGGTCTGCTGGGACCGGCCTTCCTATACGAGCTGTGTTGTCACAGGTTTATGACAGATATGGGTTAGTAACAGTCAACAGCATTCAGGATTAGTTATAACAGCATGCATAGGTATTCATATTAACCCAACACACCAGATTTAACACAGTTGCAGAGCAAGCAGAAAACATGCATGTATGGAACAACAGTGGCCATTACAGGAGCATGCAGGTTTCATTGATAGCAACAAGCCACCAACATGGGTGTATTTTCACATGCATAAAACAAATGTGTATATTTATAAAGCATTAGGACATATGTCCCAACAAAAGTTTGATTAATACACATACTAGCTGAGGAGTGTCATTGGGTTATTATGCACATATGGTAGGGGTGAGAGAGAGAGAGAGTTCAATTAACAACTAATATATCCTTGTCATTTTTACAACATTCTTAGTCACTGCAGTGGTCTTTCCCTTACATGTATTATTACAATACACAATGGCCTTATATTGTACACTGGTATGTTTATAAATTACTTTATACGTGACCTGTGTCTTACATACAGGCGTGACAGGCTGCAGGTATTAATGCAACATATGTTGAGAATTTCTGTCATGCACTTTGGGTGAGGTGCTAGAATTACAGGTTTGTTTCCATATATATTCTCTGACTATGTACATGTTTGACAATCAGTTATATGTCATTGACAGCTGCTTGCATTTCTTGGATCATCACACTGTTTTTTCAGGGGAACAGGGTACCAAGCTGATGATATGGGCCATTTATCTGGACATGCTGGACAGATTGGAACAGTTGTGGGATATGCATATGCATACAACTTACAGTTTGAACATTCTAGCAAATTCTGTACTGATGTTGGGTGTAAGTATGCATGCAGCTTTCAATCTGAACATTGTCTCAAAATCTGTACTGTTGTGGGGTATGATTATGCATACAACTTAGTAGCACTCCCAGGATTCAAACCCCTGCTGTGTGTGACAAAATATTATAGCTAACATCACGGTACACTGTGCTATCAGGGAATTGATATCAAGCTTTCAACTGTTTTCTATCTAAGTCTCCCTAACTTGTACAATATAACTGACCTCTTGGCACTTCCAATATTGTTATGCAGGACTTCATGCCCATTTTATCTGCATACAATGGTATGGGTGACACTGCTTAAGATACAACAGTACTATTTATAATATGGAACAGATCACCAACATATGAGAGAAGAGTAAACCGAAGCACTCCAGGGGTTATACCTTTATTCACAGACTATTACACATTTATTTCTACTGGTACAACATTTTCTAAGGCTCTTATATTTATTTGTTATGACAGTACATGCAGACTGATTACTACCCTGCCTCACAATGCAGCCTTTGCAGCCTAGCCTAGCATCATGTGCTTGCTGGTTCACAGCCCGCTCATCTGCATCTGTCAGAGAAATGCAGTGATATTTAGCCATACCTATCCACAGTATACACAAGCTAGGCAATTATTTACTACTTAGTAGAATGAGTGCTTACTCAGTACTGGGGCATTGGGCATCTGCCGAGACTCCTGGATCCACTGTTCCAGTACATCCCCCTCTGTCGCTTCAGGTCAGCATGGTGGTGCCTGACCTGCTCAACCATCTGGAGGAATACCTGTGGCACTGGTGAGGTCACGGGTGAGACTGTCCCAGGCCTCCATTTTGTACTGTGAGTCCTGGTACTGGCCCTGCAGTAGTCTCTGATCATGGTATTTTACCAGGAGCCATACCATGATTTTTGACTCCTGGATGCCCCAGCGCTGCACTCTAAATTGAGTGCCTTCACCCACACCAGCCATTCTGCCTGCAGTAGGAAGCTACAACCAGATATGGGCAGTATTCCCGCCTGTGGGGTTTAAATACAGCCATTTTTCCACACTTCCCCGTGATTGGCCAGTTTTGAAAAGGCTAAGCTATGGGCAGACCTGCTTACATGAGGTTGGCACTACTTAAAGAGGTATACCACTAGGCAGATTGAATTGGCTCCCCTACACATTGCTTACACTTACTAACTTGAGCTGTGCTGCAGTTAGCATTGCTTAATAGTTAATTAGCACTATATTTGCCATTTGGCAATGATTTATTCTTCATTACAGGTTATATATGTGTCTGGTATCTGTGATTCATGTGTACATACACTGTATGGGGACCTGGGGACTACTACACTTTATTACAATAACACCTCAAATCTATGCTTACTGCAGTACTCCAGTTCACATATTTATGTTCTGTGGCAGGTTACTAACATCACACTGTACATAGATTCAGTTCACATGTTTGCTTTGATTTTCCTGAGGTTAGGATTAGTTTGTTGATACCTCATTCATATCTGTTGTTGTGATGGCTTGGTGGTTAACTACTGTGACTGTAGTGTGCAGAATCCTGAGTTTGAGCCTTGCAGATGCAGTTAATTTTTTTGCTAGGCAGAACAAGAGCCATTGGATACAGTGTGATTAAGGTACTTTTGAGCAGTTGTAAGTGGGTTTGCATGGGGGTAAGCACTGCCTACACAGGTTAAGCAATTTAGAGACTTACTGGGTGTAGGACACTGTAATTGGAAATTAGAAGTGCCTACCTTCATGCAAACCTGCGCATACAGCCGTAAACTCGCTTACTAGTGCTGACATATGCTTACTACTGCTTCTTGCTGTTTATCCTAACTACTGCTTTATGCATAATGATACTGATACCTCACATGTGCATTTCCTGCAGTACTCTTGGTCATATATGTGTATGTATATACACATATATATATATATATATATATATATATATATATATATATATATATATATATATATGTGTGTGTGTGTGTGTTTTTTCTTGGCAGCAGTACTCCAGTTTATATATATATGTTATTCCATGGTTTATGCAACATACATATTACTCATAACGTGCCTTGCCATGGGAAATGGTATGTCTCAGTTACCTTCCTATTTCCCGCCCTCCTTTCTCGCTTACATCCATGGGGCGGTCCCATTAGAACGGGTCCGTCCAAACCTGGCATGCCTCAGCCCATAATGTCTTACCCATCATTCCCTCCACCCACTCCCTTCTCCACATCAATCATCCTTTCTACAGGTTCCATCCGAATCTCACCACAACACTACACATTGCCAACTCTCCACTTTTTGAGACCCATCATGTAAGTTGTCTCACCCCATAGATCTTCAGGGTTCCCACACATTCAGTTCTCAAACATACATATCCTTCTTTGCTTACCCCGAGGACACTTTTTAGCAGAATTTTTGGGGTCATCCCTCTAGGGACAAACATGCATTTGTTTAAGATTAGACTTTGCAGGTTGACACTGTTGCTCCCACTGGTAGTATCCTGCCATTAGTCTGGGTAGCAGTACTGTGCAATGCTTAGCAGTGCTTAATATTCGATTTGCATGATATTTGCCTTTTGGCATTGATGTCTTCTTCATTACATGTTATATATGTCTCTTGTATTCTTGATTCATCAGTACATATGCTGTATGGGGTCCTGGGAACTTCAACACTTTATTGCAATAACACCTCACATCTGGCCTTACTGCAGTACTCCATTTCACATATTTATGTTATGTAGCAGGTTATACCACTTCACACTGTAGATAGACTCAGTTCACGTTTGGTTTGATTTTCCTGTGGTGAGGATTAGTTTGCTGATACCTCATGCATATCAATTGTTATGATGGCTTAACTACTGTGACTATAGTGTATAGGGTCCTGAGTTTGAGCCTTGCCATGGCAGTTTATTTTGTTCCTGGCCAGAACATGGGCCGTTGGATCCAGAGTAATTAAGGCACTTTAAAGCAGTTGTAAGTGGGTTTGCGCGGGTTTGCATTACAGTAAGCACTGCTAACCTCTTGTTACAGTTTCTTACACTCAGTTAGCTTCTACTTTGCTTAATCTGTGTAGGCAATGCTTACCCCCGCACAAATGCAGTTAGACACACTTACTACTACTTATTTGTCCTTAAACCTGCTTACTAGTGCCTTATTCATTATGACACTGAAACTACACATGTGCATTTCATGCAGTACTCCAGTTCACATTTAAATGTTATTATGTAGGTTATACAGCAAAAAGATGTAACAGTATGTTCATATACAGATTTCACATGGACAATGATATGTAGTGCAGTGGGACTTGAATTGGGAATGCCTGTTCGTTAGGCGGATGCTCTAACCACTACACTATTGCTGTGCTGCTTCATTTGCATATATATCCCTTGTTATCCTCTTCAGCCTTTTCAGCTGCTTTAACCGAAGCTAAGCAATGGGCAAACCCGCGCACCTACGGTTAGCTGTACTCGGGGTTTTAAAAAAATAAATACAAGGATTTCTTCATTTTATTTCAATGTACTGTTGCTGTTGAACACATGGGGACTGTTGGTGGGGGATATGCGGACACCTATGAGCGGTCTCGCTCATTTATTTACACTTTCTTCTGTTCTACTTTGCAGGGGCATGTTTATTCTGAGAACTCTGCTCTCAGACATGCCCCCTGCACTCATCCATGCTCAGTGTAGGATTTGGAGCTCAGGCAGTGCACCTTCATTAATATGCATGGCGTGCTGCCGTCCTCCTCCTAAACTGCCCCTTCAGTGCAGGACTAGATTAGTCCTGCACGGAAGATTAATAAATCTGGGGGGATTGATCAGGCAAGTTTACTGCATGAAATTATCCATATATTTTATTACTGAATAATATTTCTAAATTGTACTACTTTTCATTTTACTGAAAGGGCTACTAATGGTTATTGAATTATTTTTATTATTTTTGCAGTTATATTTGAAGCAGTTCCACAAAAACTTCTAACTTCTTTTTTTGATATCGAATAGGACAAGTAATAAATGACTGCATTTTTTTATACTTTTATAATGAAATGAGTAATGCCCTTGAAGGCCTTCAGTCATTCTTTAAGAATCCTATGGGCCCGATCCTTATTATATGTCCTTTCCTCATCAGCTGTAGAAATAAGAAGAAAAGGAATACACATTTGTTTGGTTTGTTATGCCTGTTTTTGTAACATAATTTTTTTCTACTACATGAGATACAATGGCTGCATTACTTATTTAACAATACAGTGGACTTGCTTTATAAATGTGAAATGCTATCAGTTAGGAAATGCTATGCTTATAAACTGACAATCATTAATTTCATTTCCTAACTTCGTTAATTTTAGTACAATAAATTGCTAGAGGATCTACTCTGTTCCTATGATTTGCTACTTTGAGAGGAACAAGAATGTCTGCGGGTGAGGTGGGGGAGGTCTAGGTACTGCAGAACTACACTTTACAATTCCTTACAGTATAGTAACTTTAACCTATGCTTGACCAATGTAATCTGCATTATGAAGTGCAGTATTTACTTGTATTTTCCTGAGTTAATACAGTTTCAATTACTTGCAAGACATACGATTCCTAGATACTGGAAAATAAATCGAGCGGTACAATATGCAAGAAGTTGTATACAGGTCATGCATTTATTGCTTAGTCTACCATCCCCACTCTGCCTAAGGTGTGGTGGCTAGCTCTGGTCAGTCATTTTGTATGAGCAGCGGCTCTTCTGGAAAGACGTTATATATGCCTCAGGAATGGACACAAGCTCGTTTATCAATAAAACAGTAATGCCTTATCTTTGTTAAGTAGTAAGTACTGGAAATGAATTCAGCATTCTTTCACTGTGCCTGCAAAAATTAAGCATTTCTTACTTTTTCATTCTGTCTAGCTATATGCACATAAAATATGAATATTAATGCAGTCAGTCATACATAGATATACCTGCATCGAGTTTACCTAGTCATAGCTTCACATATACACAATTTTGCTTACATTACCCTTTTTACACTATTTACTGCAGATGTTTCACCTTCTTTCCTAAAAATGAGATACCCACTGGGCCAGCTCATTCCCTCTCCACCTCTGCAGGTTGTTATACCTGTGCCAACACTGCTGACCAGACATGAGGATCCCTGGCAGGGATGATAAGTGCTCCCCCAGCTCCTGTCAGATATCTATTTTGTTCCACTCCATGCCAGCCATAGCCCATTCAAGTTTCTGCTGATATGGCTCCTGCAGCAGGTAGAAAAAGATCTTTGTCTCTATCTGAGACCAGCTTGAATCTTGACCCTTGGTTTTCACATATCTCATCTTGTGAATTGCCACTGAAAAAGTGAAGCATTTAAATTAACCACACCCTCTGAGGTATGACATCAGCATGCCAAATCAGTGTCAAGGCTGGCTGACTAACTTGACTGAACAAGTTATATGGACATGCTAAAATGGTGGCTTTTAAAGCATGTGAACTTATAAAAAAGGCTATCAGTACTTATTTATTTGGGTAAAGTAAGCATTTTTGTTAGCATCATTTTAAAATAGGTAATGTGACCTATGTTTATACGATGCAGTCATTTTTTGTTTAATGCTCATTATTGCACTCAATGTTAAGCAGTTCATTACTACACTTTTGCAAGTGTATCATTGATGGTACTTTGTAAGGAGTTGTATGAGTCTTTGGGAAATAGTTGTACTAGTCTAGAGTTCAGTTCTACTGTTAATATACTATGTACATATTCAGATGGTATGACATACTGTAATGTTCTTGAGATCTGCCATGTGCTGATGTGTGTCCCTTCAGCTCACCTCATCCACATGAAGCCAAAGTCATCTTATGTCTATTAAACTGAATATATAAGTGTGCAATGGTGTGATTCATATAGCTCAGCTCAGCTGTCCTTCATTTGCATAGGGGCATTGAATTTATACTAATAAGATTAAATATGTCATATTAAACTATGGTGAGCTGCATTTAGTGCTGGCAGTCCAAAGAAGATGTAAGCAAATGAAAAGAAATTAGAAAAATAATTACTATTTGGAAATGTTTAGAAAATCAACTGGTAGAACTCACAGAGATCGGATTATTAGAAACATATATGTACTTGTAAGGTTTAGAAAAGATGATTTTTTTAACAATGTTAAGAATCATTAAAGTGGGATGGTAACGTACCATTTTTTACAGCTGTGTACATATATTTTGACACTTTCTTCCCTTTATAATAGCTACAGAGAAGTAGAGCAGCAGCAAAAAATTAATTAGCTTGTTTATAGTAATTGTATGTATAATTACTAGTTGCAAATAGTAAATGAGGAAAATTAAAATACCACAATACACTTGTGCAGTATCTTGTACTAAAATGCCTAAGTGTGGGTGTCATACTTGAGTCATGTTTAACAGTGGTCATAAATTAATGTTTTCATGTTACAACATGTTGCAGCATCAGTGATAAAGACATCAGCGCTACAACTTCACACCCAAAAAGAACCACATCCTAATGGATGCTCTCACAATATATGGGAAATACTTGTTCTGGAAAGGGAAGACCAAAGCAATCAGAAAGAGATAAGGCATGGAATCAAGTAGAAGCTGACATCAGTGCTGTCAGATGATGGAACTGCACATTGGCACAGTAAAGAAAAAGAGCAAATAGTCAAGTGGGACATGCAAGGACAAAGGATAGGCAGAATGCAATTGCTTGCAGAAGCACTGGTAGGGAACTTTACACAGTCCAACCATTTACACCTCCTGAGGATTACCTTCTCTCCATAAGGGATGATGAGTATGATGCAGATGACAATGCCACAGGAATCATCAATGGAGGTGTGAACACAATCACTTTCAGACCACTGTAACTATAACAGTGTGGCACAAGAGCCAGATCACAGTCAAATGGGACCATAGGCAGGATAATGGATCATTGCCCCCACCCCATCTGCAGCCATTCCAGTGTCCCATTACTTGGTTGTCTCTCCCCAATTAATATAAACACTGTTCAATTATGTTAGTGTGTAATGATTACAGAGGTTTGCATAGCATTTAAAACTTACTTCACATTTTATAGCACAGACACCGGTGGCCATTTGCTAAACAAAACAAAGAAAAACAAGACAGTCTCAGATTAAAACAGACTTAGTATGAGCAACTTGAAACTCACATTAATTGAAAATGCATCTGACCAGTGGCAAATTAAGTGTACTTTTGGGCCTGGACTGTTTTCAAACCATGGATACCCCTGCACACATTTTTAGGACCATGTATAAATGTATGTGTTCTTGGATTCACTTTCATGATTTTTTAAAATTATATTTGTTTAATAAAGCAACAATTAAGAGTGTCTTTTAAATTTGTTTAACATAGCATCATGTGTAGTTTTGAACATTCTTTCCAGTAAGCAGTGATCCAAAATGTAATAATCAATAATGACAAAAATTACCATTTCGTAACATTTCAACCATAAAAAGCCACTCAGACTGCTGTCATTATAATCCATCAATATTCATACTCAGTAATTATGGATAGTTTATTTATTGCATACATATCTCATGTCTGATTGTGATAAAAATGGCCACAGTAAAGTATTCCAGTTTGCTTTACACAAATGCACACTAATCCTGCAGAGACAGAATAATGACTTTTTCACTGTATCAGCTCAGCAAAGTCAGTCATTTATATCTACAAACATCACCTAAGCCAAACAATGATAGCAATTTTGTTGACTGCATCCTTCTCAGATGTCGGTATACAATAAAAATAGTAATAATAATAATAATAATAATAATAATAATAATAATAACTAAAGTTTCTATTTGTTTTGCATATGCAGGCAGTAGTCAAAGTATTCCAACTTAATTTATACACATGCACACTAGTTCTGCAAACTAGAGTAAAGACCATTTCAAATGACTAGATAATAAAAGCATAAAGTACTTTCATCCACAGATAGCCCTCATCTGCAGCTATAGCTACTTTGGTGACTGTGTGCACCCCTTACTTTTTGATGAAGTATATTATATATACTTTATTGATAGAGCTAGATGAACTACATGACATTGTATAAAAATCACTAGTATCCCTCCATAAAATCCAGCCAAGTGTAGTACAGTTTAAATAGAAGAGTATTTATGAAAGTATAATAAATATTAACTATATGATAACATATGCTAAGTCAGCATGCACAAAATCTGTAGAAGTAAAAAGCATTTCAATAATTTCACATTAAAGAGAACTGTTACTAAGTCAGAGGTTGCTGTTGGCAAACAACTTTGCATTTCTGTACTTCATCTACAAATAAAGTGCCTGCAGCCCTTGAAGAATAAATTAACTATATTACATTTAAAAATGAGTGTGCTGATCATAATGCCATAACATTTCCTGAATCAGATCAGCTATGCGATATGGAATGGATGGTAAACAATGACAACAGACTTATAGTTACTAGGCATGCAGTCCTAAATACCATTAAGGAGCCTAACCCAAAGCCGCAGTTGCTCCAAAACATTGTCTGGTTAAATGACTTGGTCAATGTCTCATATAAGATAAATGAAGGTGGAAAAATTGAAATGCTGCATCCTTGCCACAAGAAACAGCTATAAACAAGTTAGATCTTTAGTCCTCTGTGCTAACTGCCAGAGCAATAGTTTTTAACTAAGTTCTGAAAATATTTATAATCTGATCTTGTAGAGAAGACAGTCTCCAAGATTTATGAAGCCCTTTATAGTGCGCAGGATTAGTCTAAGAGCTATTTTCAACAATATGGCTGACGTGCGATCCAGGAATGAGCTCTTGAGACGTGCACATGAGCTCTTAGGCTAATCCTGCACAGACCAAGCTCCTGTATGCAAATTACCCTCATTTGCAGGTGAAAACCATGCAAATGAGGGTAATTTGCAATCCAGGAAGCTGGCAACTGTAAGTGCAGGATGAGTACAGTCTGCAGAAATGTAGTCGGTTAGTAACCGAGTAAGTTTTTGCAAACTACAAAATGGAGCTATGACAGCTCAAAATAAAGGCTGTATATCATTGAGGAAGCATTCCAATGGCCAAATATAAGGCCATTGGCATTGCAAACTGTTTCAAAATTTAAAAAATCAACTTTAATTTTTTTTTCGCCAATCTCAGCTGTTTAACCATAGGGCAGTGGCGCTCTAACGGGATCGGAGGGAATATAAAAAAATAAAATTATAATGAGCATTCTAACTTAAAGCAGTATTCTGCCATGCAAGTCAATGGCAGGCATAAAACAACCTGGCCAGTGAGTAATGGTTGCTAAGGGGGAGGCTCAGTGTGGGACACGTAAGTATGCATTAGCAGGCTATCCTATGCAAATGAGGGGAAGGATAGTAAATCCCAGATTTTCCCAGGGTGTGAGGCAGGTCCCAAGAGTGTAAGAGTATAAATAGCTGGGTGCAAGACTAGGATATAGGTGACATCATGGGGGGGGTGTCAGGCATACTGTAAGTGGATTGGAGCCCTGTGGCTCAGGACTGCTCCTAGCTTAGCACAACTAAGATAGAGATGTGTCCAAACTGCCTAGCACTCTTTACAAAGTGTAAGCGGGTGTGCAAACCATGCCCCAGGTTTTACAGAAAGAAAAAGGAAGTTAAACCAGGAAATAGCAGCTCTGTGCACATTTGAGCACTCCGTTTGCATGGCACCCACACAGGCTTAAACAGCAGTAGGAAGGTAATCAAGGAGAACTAGCTTAGCTGACAAGTGAAATGTCTCAGAAAAAGTCACTTACACAGGCAGCAGCCATGCCTAGCCCAGCACGCTACTATAAACTATGCAAACACCTTTCCCCCTTGTTTTTCCCAAAACCTCTGCACCACTGGTGTATACAGACAGGGACATTTTACAAAACAAAAGCAAGAGAAAAAAATATTAGGGGCTGCTTTTGCTATAATAAACCAGCATGTGCAAGAGGCTAAGGGTAGTGAGGATGTGAATGCTGCTGAGCAACCTAGAGTGAGAAGATGGAGAAGAGTGTACAGACCCAGGGTAACCTACTAAGGGCTACATGAGCTGGAGATAGTGGAGCACTATAGGGTGGACAGGGACCTCCTACAGCAAATTGTTGAGCTGTGCCGGCCACGCCTCAAGCACTAAACTAACAGAGGGGAACCCATCCCAGTGGATACCAAGGTATGTGTAGGCATAAGAATACTAGCTACAGGTGCCTTCCAAAGGCCAACTGAGGATATGATGGGGATTTCACAGGTATCAGCATCCAGGGTACTCCACCACTTCCTGGATGCCATGTCAGCACATGTCGGTGAGCGCATATATTTACCCATCACCCGTGAGGCATTGACCAGCAATATACATCTCCTCCACCAAATAGCAGAATACCCTGAGGCAGTTGGTGCAATAGACTGCATGCACACATGCATTAAAGCACCACCAGGTGAGCGGGGTAGGGACTACTTTAATTGCAAGGGCTTCCCCTCCATCAACTGCCAGGTCATGTGCAATGCCCAGGGCATAATAATGAATGTGTGTGCTGGCTGCCCTGGAAGCTACCACGATTTCCACATCTGGCATCTGATGCAGCTGTACCAGACATTTGCCAATGGGGACATCCCACACAGTCACTTAGTGGGGGATGCTGGATATGCACTGGAGCCATGGCTGATGACACCCATCAGAAATGCACACACACACGAACACGAACTCCATAATGAGGCACATGCACAAACACGAATCATAATAGAGCATGTGTTTGGGATGCTCAAGTCACAGTTCCGGTGCCTGGACACATCCGGTGGAGCCTTGCAGTACTCACCAACTACATGTACCCAAATTTTCCTTGTATGTGCCATGCTACACAATATGATCCTGCGGAAACAGCTGCAGCAGGAACAACATGGGGCAGGGCCACACAGCCCCCATCAGTGCCAAGGCCTGGACAGGCGCAGAGTGACTTGGAAGAGGATCAACCAGAGCCTGCCCCAGTAGGCAGAAGGAGGTGTGCCAAGTATGCCCCGGCATTGGCAAAGAGGCAACACATAGCACATGTACTGACACAGTAGGGACCCAGGGAATGACACCTCTCTACGACTCGCACATACAGTAAAAGCGATGCCAAACATGACACTGCCTGTTCTCAGCCATGTATAGGGAGTGCACTATGTGCATCTGACATAGGCAGTCCTGCAGCACCACCCTCACTACTGGGAGGGACACCCACAAGGTAAGTGACTCACAAATGCCAGTGGGGGGACACATACACAACAACAGCCACAGCCAGCAGGATAGGTGTAGACAAACACAAACAAATGCTGTACTATGGCCTCTGAATGAGCCCTATGTGTAACCCCTCCCCCAGTCCTACACAGACAGACTACAGCAGGCCAGGCAGTTGGATGTAAGTTGTGAAGGCTAGGAAGTCAGAAACTAATATGTAGGTAGTTAAAGCTAAGATCTGTAGTACACCAGAATGCTTCTAACCAGCATGATAGGTAAGACTACAGACTGAAATGGTGTACCTGACATACCAGTACAGTCTTAGTAAATGTGTAAAAGTGTCAGGTGTGCCCCACCATCCTACGTACACTTATAGTAACAGTCAGGTGTGCCCCCCACCCCTGTGTAGAAATGTAGAAACAGTCAGGTGTGCCCCCCCAGTTATGCAGAAATGTAGCAACAGTCAGTGCCAAATGACAAATGTATACCCTGCAGACAGAGCATGCTACCTGTCAGTGTACAGCACAAAGGTCTGCACCGCAGTACAAACTACCTGGACTTGATCCACACATGCAATATAGATGGCCATACTGGGCATGCTCCCACACTTAAAGGAATGAAGGCAATGTCAGTCAACAACATACTGAAAGGTCATACTGGGCATGCTCACACACTTAAACACATGAAGGCCATGTCTGCAAACACCAGTGGACCAGACATATCTGGAAATTGCAGTTCTTATTGCAGACACATGTCAGTATGCACCACTCCTGCCTTGCACACACAGTGGATAGGAATACAGATATATATGTAAGGACAACACACTATAATAAGCCAAAGGAAGATGGAAATAGATGTGTGGAAGAGGGTGACTGTGATAAGGAGCCATCTGGGCCTGTCCCACCCAGCACACAGCCAAAGGCCCCCAAACACATGAGGTGCAGGTGTCACTCACTGCTGATACTAGCCACCAGTATCTGTCAGCATGACAGACTATGTGTTGCACGTGCCAGCTGTGCAACGTGACTGTACAAGGAAGTAATCACCTAGTAGCTGTATACACGTACCTGTGGCATATGACCCCATGTGTGCCCGCATGTGGCATGTCAACCCCTAAATGAATGGGTTACGACCCATGCATACACCTCCCTCCCCATAGCAGTATCATGACAAGCCTGCTGAGGTCATCCAATATGAAATACACCTTTGGGACCGCTGTAGCTCAGTAATCCCCATGGCATGTCTCATAACTCTGTACTGCTATAGTGATAAACTAGTTAGGTAGTAGCTCTAACCCCAGACTTGGCAACTGTGTGAATGTGTGTTTGTGTGCATGCCTCTCTGTCTCTGACTGTGTAGAGGGAAATTCTTTTTAGGCTACTCACACTCCCAACAATTCATATACACAACTTTGGCAAGGCTGCTGATGTCACTCACCTAGAAATACACCTCTGGGGAAAGCATAGCCTAGTAATGTCCATAGCGCATACTGTAACTGTGTACTGCTGCAGTGTAATAAAGTTGTTAGGTAGGTGTTCTAACCCCAAACCTGGAAACTGTGTGTGTCTGAGTGAGTAGAGAGCAATGCTTTTTAAGCTACTCATACACTGTACAATTCATATACTCAACTTTGCCAAGGATGCTGATGTCACTCACCTAGCAATACACCTCTTGGAAAGTCATAGCCCAGTAATCTCCGTAGTGGGTCCTGTAACTGCGTACTGCTGTAGTGTGATAAAGTAGTGAGGTAGGTATTCTAACCCCAAACCCAGCAATTGTGTGCATGTCTGACTGAGTAGAGAGCAATGTTTTGTAGGCTACTCACACTCCGTACAATTCATATACTCATCATTGGCAAGGCTGCTGATGTCACTCACTTAGCAATACACCTCTGGGAAAGTCATAGCCCACTAATCTCCTTACCACATCCTGTAACTGTGTACTGCTGTAGTGTGATAGAGAAGTTAGGTAGATGTTCTAATCCCCAACCTGATTACTGTGTGTGTTTGTGTGTGTGTCTGACTGAGGAGAAAACAATGCTTTTTAGGCCACTCACACTCCGCGCAATTCATATACTCAACTTTGGCAAGGCTGCTGATGTCACTCACCTAGAACTACAACTCTGGGAAAGTAATAGTCTAGTAAGCTCTGTAATGCATCATGTAACTGCGTACTGCTGTAATATGATAAAGTAGCTAGGTAAGTGTTCTAACCCCAGACCTGACAACTGTGTGTGTGAATGTGTGTGTGTGTGTCTGACTGAGTAGAGAGAAATGCCTTTTAGGCTAGTCACACTCCATGCAATTCATATACTCAACTTTGGCAAGGCTGCTGATGTCACTCACCTAGAAATACACCTCTGGGAAAGTCATAGCCCAGTAATTTCTGTAGTGCGTCCTGTAGCTGTGTACTGCTGTAGTGTGATTTAGTACTGTGGTAGGGCTCTATTTCCACCCATCACAGCTCTGGATGTTTTGGTGCATTTCAATGTCTGTGTATGGAGCAATGCATCATAGTGGTTAGAAAATCCTTCTATGTGACCCATCTGATCATGAAAGGGTCCGCATCAAGATCTAAGGATGTAATGGTGCCCCTCTACTCTTCCCTCATCAGACCCATTATTGAGTACAATGCACCAATTGGAATGTACCTGGCTAGACATCTCCAGCAGCTGGAGAGACCACAGAGGTACCTAACCAAGAGGATTACTGGCCTCAAACAGTTGCCCTATGCAGCACGATTGAAAAAGCTAAGACTGTTCTCTGTTGCATACTGCTTTCTCAGAGGCCATCTCTGTCTAACGTACAGAGCCATGTCCAACCCAGAATTGTTGAACATGCTCCATCTTAGCAAAACCAAATCTACATGAGCTACATGCTCTAGGGATATAAACCTCAACACAACAATGAATAGAACATACTGGAGGGATAGATTCCCTTCGCAGAGACTTCCCTTACTATGGAACAGGGTCCCGATCTACATAAGACAGAGCCCCTCACTATCACTCTTCAAGGGGAACCTTGATGAGTGGATGGGTAACAGAAAGTTCACACCGGGGATCACACCAACAGCACTACTAGGTAGGGGCCAAGGGTACTAGCTGCTAGTACAAGGGTCTAGGGAACTACTAAAGGGACGGTGAATACCGCACAACGTGGCTGGGCTAATATATGCCTTCGGGCAGATAGCCCAGTACAAACCTATGAACCTATAGGCTACTCACTCGCAGTACATTTCAAATGCCCACTTTGCCAATCCTGCTGATGCCATTCATTGTGAAATACAACTTTGGGGAAAAAGTTCTATAGTAATCCCTCTGGTGAGACCTATAACTTCTTTATGCTGTAGTGTGATATAGGCCTTGGTCAGGGGTTCTTTACCCACACATGTCAGTTGTGGATGTTTTGTGTGTGTCTCACTGTTTGTGTAGGGAGCAATGCATTTTAGGCTAGTCACTCACAGTACAGTTGAAATGCCCTACTTTGGTAAACCTGCTGATGTCATTCAGTGTGAAATACACCTTTGGGGAAAGGTGTCTCTAGTAATCCCTGTGGTGTGTCCTATAACAGCTCCATGCTGTAGTGTAATATAGACCTTGATCAGGGGTTCTATACTTCCACATGTCAGTTGTGGATGTTATGTGTGTGTCTCACTATCTGTGTAGGGAGACAATGCATTTTAGGCTAGTCACTCGCAGTACAGTTGAAATGCCCTACTTTGGTAATCCTCCTGATGTCAGTCACCATGAAATACACCTTTGTGGAAGAACTACTCTAGTAATGTCCATGAAACATACTATAACTGCATAGTGCTGTAGTGTTATAAACTAATTAGGTAGGGGTTCTACTCCCAGACATGACAGGTTTGTGTGTGTGTAACTCATATAGTGTGTGGGCAATGTGGATGGGGTTTTGCTTATTTATTTTATGGTGGACCTACTATATATCACAATGTCAACCATACAGGGATAACAGATGTAACATAGCTGGGAGGCTAGGGTGCAAAGCCATACCCATACATGTGACATCAAGGCCAGCCAATCCAAGTTAACAACACCACTATTACCCAGAGCACACACTGAACCTATGTGTCATACTCACACAGATGCCTAGGCAACAGCCAATATGTGGATAGTACACTGCATATTGGCCACTGATAGTAACTATGCAGTGATAGCAGTGGGCTATAGAGGGCATGTCACCCTGCCCATCTGTCCAATATGCATGTACATGCAGACAGTGCACCTCCACCATGTTCCCCAATGGACACCTGCACCACCTGTGGTGCCTTTACATGTGACTCACAACGGACATACCATGCCTGACAACATGCCCTGTATGGACAGATGACACTGACATCAGAGAATGCTGTTGGCATGCTATCAATGTAGGTGAAGGGTAAATCTGCTGCCAATTACCAGTTCCTGCCACAGGTGGGCAAGACTAGCACATCTGATGATAATCTGTGTTCACAACATGGGACAGACAACCCAGCTACAGTTCCAAATGTCACTGTACATGCATGTGGGAG
Source organism: Protopterus annectens (assembly GCF_019279795.1). Taxonomy (NCBI): domain Eukaryota; kingdom Metazoa; phylum Chordata; order Ceratodontiformes; family Protopteridae; genus Protopterus; species Protopterus annectens. The sequence continues at coordinate 272,037,882 of NC_056733.1, forward strand.
GTGTGCACATCCCAGACACCATCCATGTCATGGACTAAGGAACACATACATGGCATGTGTGTACAGCACTGGCCACACACAATAGTCACCAAGGTGACTGGATGGAGGATGCAGTACCCACCTGTGTGGGCAAATGCAGTAACTACAGGCCTGAGCCACAATGCAGACTATTGTCATGTGGACTAATGCCAAGGTATACCCATATCCTACCCTTGTACAGCCAGCTGGCACAGTTGACCACCACACACCTGTGTAGACATGCACTCATGCATGTCAGAACTGGCACCCTGTGTGTTCATGTGTGTGCGTTGTATGGTGAGTATGTCCAAACCCACACTCACCACAACCCCCCAAAGCATACTGAAGCATGTTGTCTGATGTCTGACATCTCCTCATACTCTTTGGCCATATGATACCTGCACATTGATGTGTTGTGGCAATCCTAATAGTGATGAGTTGCACTCCTTGCCCTGCCAAGTGTGTCAGTGTGTGCGCGTCCCTGTGTGAGTGTGCCTGTGTTGATGCTGGCACCTGTTCATGCAGACAGGCATGTGTACAACACCTACTGTATATCTACCGTATCACCATTGCAGATGTCACTCACCCTCACATATATGTTCTGAGTGCTCCATATCAGGTAAGTCATGCGGTGCATCCAATTATTGCATCAAACTATGATAGCAATACATAGTCGTTGGGGGTGTGATACCCTGTGCTGGTAGGTGTGTGACACAAACATGCTTCAGGTTTACTCTTCCAATCCTCCCTGACAGGTATCTGCCTCCCCCACTCCCTCTCTGGTGGATGTGCAGATGCACACCTACCTTGCTTAGGTAGCAGCACTTATATTTTACATGATGCTCATGATCAGCTGATGGCCACTGCATGAATTGCAGCCCTCTCCTAGATGATTGCATGTGGAACAGCTGTGGTAACAATCCCATAACCATTTGCATGGAAACACACTCCAAAACCTAGGAACATCATGGTGGTGTTGGGCCTTTGCCGTCACTGTGAGCAGGAATGAGATCTGTTGTTTGGCAAACAGCATCTCAGATGGATTGGGGATTTACCTCTAACAATATACACTGTTGAAAGAGGGTAACAAACAGAAGGGGGATGTACCTGACCTGACTACAGACTGTAAGTGCTGCTATACTGCATTTGGATTAATGTTGGGTTAACAGTGTTTGTCTGGATATGCCTGTCGTACATGTCACAATACCTCCCATGTCAGTTCCATGTATATGAGGAATCCCCATCTGCAGGGTCATCTGCAGACTGGGCAGTATTGTGCCTATGGTTTCATCTGTTAGTCACAGTGCATCTATCTGTGGAATGCAGAAGGTAGTGTGAGGATTGTAGTCTGTACCGACTTCATATCCCTCATAGGACATATGTTGCAACAAGCCCTGTTACAATGGAAAATATATGAGGTTATCACAGAAACATGTCTATACTGACACTGTGTATGTGCTGTCAGTCACACCTCTGTCAACCTTTGTACATATGGCATACATGAAGTGGTGCATATATGCTGTACACCATAAATACTATCATCATATCTGATAACAAGCCAGTGATATATCAGATTGCTACACATGCCATGTACAGTAGGGGTTATATTTCATGACATAAGCTGGACATTCTGTGGATGTTTGTACAGTACTGAGGTCTGTGTAGTGATGGTAAATGTTGGCAGTTTGTGTATTGTTAACATCTACTTTAGCCTGTGTACAGACTGTGGTAGATATAATTGTTCTAGCTCCCCTTCTATCAGATGTTACATGCTGCCCCACTGTATGGTACCATTTTTCCGTACGTGTTTGTAGGGCCATACATACACATGTCCCATACCACAGACAGCCATCAGACCAAACTGTGTAGCAGCCCAGTATATGTAGGGTCATTCTGTGAGTGGCACATATGAGGATGGTGTAGAACATCTAGTCCATATACTGTAATATTATGCTAGCTTACCATATGTGGCTGTGGCTGTGTTCACTTTGGTTGTGGTTATGCACTGTCACACAGGTGTATCTTACCCTGTGCTGTGATATGACTGTTGAGCCTGCTATATTTGCAGGTACATGTGCATTTCCCCATACGAGATGTAGGCCAGTGTTGAGCCAGTCTGCCTGTAGCCTGCACAGTGCATTGTTACATGCCTAGCTGCTTAGTGTACCTAAGCAGTGGGATGTTATGTACAGATACTTGCCAGATGTACTGCTGCTAGGCCTCCCTTAAACATCATGTATGTTAGACAGAGCAGTGGGATGCTGTACAGATGTATGTCAATATCGAGTGGGTGGTATGTGTCCATGGCACCCCTCTGCCAGCAGTCATTATGTGTCAGGCCAGACAGGAGTGTGTGAATCCAACACCTATGGTGCCAAATGTATACCAGTCATTATGTGTTATACCCATCTACATGGCTGTCTACATCCATATTGTCAGGTCTGGTACACATGTGGTGCACTAAGGGATTATGTGTCTACCTCTGGACTGTACAGGGTGTGTCCGAAGTTCTACATATAGTGGCCAATATCTCTGCTGCACTCCACAGGGGCATTACATGCTAGTGGCGGTACTTTACAATGATTTCCTTAGGATGTCTGTCAGTAGCCCATCACACACATGTTATAAGCAGATGTCAGCATCCACAAACACTATATCTGTGAAGACAATCCCAATGACAATAGCAACAGACTAGTAATATACCTGCTATACATACCTGTCATCCCCTTGCACTACGACTTTGGGACTGTAGGGGCTGGGGTGCGGCTACACTCCATGTCCAGGACATATGACGGAAATATATGTACATATACTTATCCAGATAGCCATATATATATATATATATATATATATATATATAATTACACATGTGTACAACATTCAATTACCACTGTCATAGCAACCACCCACTATAAATCCCTACAGCATGTGGGCGTGGTCCCCTTATATTTCCTGTGTGATGGACATCCTTCCTGTGTGTGGGCATCAGTGATACAGACAGCAGGTAGCAATACCTCTTACAGGAGAACCTGTACACTCAGAGTGGCCACATATTTGTAGGAGGATCAGGAACTACTGACAGACTGTGAGTAGAGTTGTGTTATGCTTTGCATAGTACTGGTGTTACAGGGTGTGTATGTGTACATACTAGTGTACCTTGGAATGCAGTCTGTCTGCATAGCTCACTACTGTGGGCCTATCCTCTTGCTGGACAGAGGTATGCCTATCATGTGTTGTCCGGCCACCACACAGGTCCTGTGTCAGATATTACACTGACAGTGTGTGTTGCATGCTATCAGTACATGGCTACATCCATTTCTATTTATAACCTCAATTCCCAGACTAAGGGTATGTTGCAGACTATCTTGTCACACCAGCACCTTGCTTAGTTTATGGCAACAGTGTTCCACATATGTGCCTGTGCCCCAGCATCTGTTGTCCATCTACATACCAAGCTTTGCACATATGTCATGCTGTTGGGAGTTCTTCTGTAGTGGGCTGTGAGTATATCACACTGCCATTGCTGCCATTAGTCCACTGGTGTTGTATCTACCATGCATACAGTGGGGTTGTGGCCATATTTGTGTGGGCATCACCTACACAACACATGTGCGCCCCTATGCACATGTGTTGTGTAGGTGAATAGGTGTAGGTGTAGGCCAGTGTATATAACAGTGGTATATGGGCCTGTATTATTGAGTTTAGATGGGGAGCACCATAAATGACCTAGGCTGTTACAAAATGTGGGGGTATCAAGGGTGAGCTGCCACAAGGTATCTGGATGTACAGTACCGTATACTCCACCTATAGTGACATTATTTACATGACTTGGGTACTGCAAGCCTACTGCGTCCTGCCATGCAGACTGTACTGTGCATTATGCCTTGTTATGTACTGGTTACATCCCATTTGATCACAAAACATCTTTACCTCCTAAGGAGTTTGTACAGAGTGTAGCTAGAGGCTGCTGAACTACATACCGGCAGTACATTGTTGATTGTGTGGTACCCTCTGGCCCAGTCTGTCTGCACTATTGTACATTCTAAAGGGCTTGGCCTAGACAACAACAGTTGTGAACCTTTCCAGACTACTGTATTAGTGTAACTGTTTCACAGTTGCAGTACTCTGTTTATATGGTTGTCAGTATCTGAATAGCTATATGACATGGCATATAGAACTGTTATAGTACACAATTAAAGGATTCCCATTTCTGCAAATCTGTGTGTGATGTCTTTCCTTTGACCTTTCTATAGGTATATGTTGCAGGCAATGATTGGCATTAGTATGTGTCGCCCATACAGTGTCCATTTGTTTAGGTGTTAATTGTAGGCATAGTGGCTGTTCCATATTGTGTGCACCTTCTACATATGTATCTTACTGTACATATGTCTGCGTGTGTTTGTGAGTCACATGTATATATATATATATATATATATATATATATATATATATATATATATATATATATATGTATCAGCATATCTGTGTCTGTGTATCTGTATCCTGGGGATGTTGATGGCTTCCACATATTACATGTCCTATGGGAGGCAGACTGTACTTGGCAGTATATTGTACAGCACATGTGTTTGGCTGTTGGGGGGATGCCTATTTGTGCAAGAAATATAGTGTGTGGGGCCTCTCAACCCCATTAATGGTGCATGTGGACATAGGTGTATTTGTTAATCTGCAATTGCTATCTACAGATTTATGGCCATATATACCCCTCTCTCTCTCTCTCTCTCTCTATATATATATATATATATATATATATATATATATAAATATATATAGCTGTTAACAGATATATAACTATATGTATATAGATAGTGATATATTGAGTTAGTAAAGCAAAATATATATTTATATATATGTGTATATATATATATATATATATATATATATATATATATATATATATATATATATATATATATGGATATGTTGTATCTGTTAAGGTTGTAATATTACACACACAGACATCTAGATGTTGGTATACATTCTCTGTACTGTTGCATGACAGGACTGGCTGATGTGTTTCTGAAACATTGAGTAACAGTGTATCTGTCATGGCTTAGTGGTACAACACTTTGTCTAGGGTGTGCAGAGTCCTTGGTTTGAGCCTTGCAAGATCTGTTTATTTTGTTGCTGGGCAGAACACTGCCCACTGGATACAGAGTGATTAAGGTACGTTAAAGCAGTTGTAAGGAGGTTTGCACGGGTTTGCGTGGAGCTAAGCACTGCCTACACAGGTTAAGCAATTTAGAAGCTGAGTGTACGAAAATGTAACTGGAGGTTAGCAGTGCTTACCGTCGTGCAAACCCACTTACAACTGATTTAAAGTGCCTTAATCAATCTGTAACCAAAGGGGTGTGTTCTGCCCAGTAACAAAGGAAACAGCGTCTGCAAGGTTTGAAACCAGGACCTTGCATACCATACACAAAGTGATTTATCACTAAGCCATGGCAGATATGCATAATCATGATGTTTTCACATACATATCATCCAGCCGAGGTATACAACACTACAGGGAATGTATTCCGCCATGTAGATGTATTTGTGTGTGCATATATATTCAACTTTAAATGGATATAACATATCTATATATGTAGATATAGCTATATAAATATATACATATCTCTCTCTCTCTCTCTCTATATATATATATATATATATATATATATATATATATATATATATATATAAAAGCCAATAAATACATATATACAAAGATACGCATGCATCTATAGATATATATGTATACATCCATATGTCCATGTATATACAGCACTGGGAATGCATATATGTCAGCATATATATGGCTCACCTTTCAAAGGGAGAAATCCATGTGTCTGAAAGCTGGAAGGCCAAAAGTATGCTCTCAACTTTGCACAATCTTGCAATAAATGCATCGAATGTGCAATGAGCGAATGTCACTATGCATTCGCTCATTACAGATTTGGCAATTTGGGTGCAGACGGCACTATAGTGGGGATGGGGTATATTTGCCTCTCCCCACTGTAGTGTGAACTCGGAGTTAGTATATCACAGTAGGGGGGTTGTGGGGGGCCCAGCCTTCCAGATGGGAGGAGCAGGAGGGCATGTCCCCCCTGGATTATGATATGTATTCTAACTTGCAGTTTGAGAGTCAACAAAGGTGCCTTTAGAACTGCTGTGTTTTGAACTGTGGTGCAGTAAGAAATGACGGATTTGTCCTTTCGGTTTGCTTAAAGGGCCATTCAAAGAAATGATTGTCTCCCTTTCAAAGGTGAACATATCTATATCTATATAGGTTTATGGCCATACATCTGTAGATGAAACTGGGAATGTAACCATGACATATATGTCCACATGCACCATTGATGGGTTTGAGAGGCGCAAACAGCATACATCTGGCACGGATTGGTATCCCCTCCAGCCAAACATGTCTGGTCTGCAATACACTACCAACCTTAGCAGATCCCATAACCAGGACCCTACACGACAAGGGCAGTACATGTTAACAGTACTCCATCCCACCTATATGATGTCAGGCTGGCATTACTAACATATCATGCAGTACAGTCAAGTGACGTGTCATGCTTGGGGGAACTCCTTGGGCAGGTGCAGTAAGTAGCTGGGCTTCCTTATACGATCCAATAGGCCTACACCTGACAATAGATTCACCAGTGTTGGCAAGGATGACCACAAAACCACCATGTCAGCTGGGAACTACCACCCAGTAGCCTGATGACCCTGGTCTGCAGGGACATGGAACATATCAACAATGAACCCATGGCCAATGTCACTGGTAATCTTAACACATGGGACCCCGCCAATGTTGGACTTGTCAAAGACAGAGAATACAACCTGAACCTGGTATACCTCCTTTACCCAATCATGACAGGTGTAGATGAGGGTTAGGAGGTGCACAATGCCTATGTAGATCATAGCCTGCTTTTTTGCACCATCCCACATGTAGGAATGTCTGTAGTTGTTAAGGGATCTACTTCCATTCACAGAATATATTTCCACCAGGACTGCTTGGCAAATGCCAACATTCCACAGGTGCCATCCCGTGGACATACAATCCTTCACAGGTTATAGATGTGTTAATGCCCTCCTCCACACTGTAGAGCTGTGCAGCACTACTGGGATTGCTATAACTCACAGGATGTGGCTGTTGTGGGCACATCCACCATTATTGCAGTTACTGTTGTGTTTATCCCTCCACATAGCTGTCTGTAATACTGTACAGTATATGTAATCAGGTTGTTAGTTGTTGTTTACACCATTCACAGTAGTTGAGCACCTCACACCTTCCTAAGGGTAGGGCAATGCCACCAGCACTGGAACACACATGTTACTGATGTGAGGATTGCAGTAGAGTGGGGAGAGGGACATACACCCTGCCGTTAGCATGTTCAATGTCATCCACATTGCAGACTGCATATATAGCAATGTGTAGTTGTGCCTATCCTGTCTTGGTGGGATTACATGTGGAACAGATGTGTTACCTGCACTGGGACATACCTCCATGTGTACAGTCTTGTACCTGTACTGCATCTAAACCAAAGGCTCTGTGTGTTGTAGCCATGGCATATGTACCACCAACTACGCTTACTGGTGTCCACTGTAGAAGGCCTGCTGACACCACTACACCCATCAGGCATGTTGCACATGGACAAACACCACACAATTAGAATAGATAATGGTGACAACAATACACTATTGTTAATTAGAGCAATGATGCATCATGGCTGCACAGCGACACCTTCCAAGATATTAGCATTTCACTTTACTGCTGACAACATGCTATGTATCATTCCATTGCTACACTGTTGTACAGTCACCCTGTGCATCAGCACCATGTTAGTCTATCCCTGCATCAATGTTATGGATGTCAGGGAGTGGCACAGGTATCATCATATGCACAGGGTGTGTTGTTGGTTTTCCAGAAGCCCAGGCTGAGCCATACAATTGACACGTGTGTGCGTGAGGGGGCTGAGTACTGTTATGGGCCACTGGTGATGTAATGTGTGCAAGTATATGGTTGCCCTAGGTTTGTTGTTTATGTGTGTGGGTCTGCATACATACAGTTCCTCCATGTGGCTGCCCTATACGTGGAATTGTGAGACAGCTGCAGACTGTACCTAGCAGGGTTTGCAGTTCACCGTCTGTGGCCACAGACATGGGACCTGTGCCTGGCAGGGGTGCTACAGGCAGTATCAGGTACAAAGCCAGATCGAGTACTGTCCCCTGAGGTTGACAGATGTCCACTAGATCCAGGTCCCTCCTGGGACTGGCCAGGGCCACGTGCATGTGGTCTGCAATGACAGTCTGAGGACAGCACTCCTCACAGTGCTGTGGCTGGTACTGCCATTACGAGAGCAGCTGTGACTGATGGGACATCCATGGTGACCTCCAGCTGCTGGTGTTGCTGGCATACGTCCACATGACCATTGCAACCATCCCATCCTGATGCATAGACATGATAATGTGGATAAGATTCAATGTCTCATCCCACCGTCTATCCAAGACCTCAGTGTAATTATGGATGGCACCTGTTAGGTCACAGATGCTGTCAGTTACAGAGGTGCGATGAGCCCTCTGCACCCTTAGATCCTGCCTGGTGTATCGTTCCATTTGTGCCTGTGCCTCCATGACAGCCTGGAACATGCGTGTGGTTGATATAGATGTGCCACATCTGCCAGGGGCATAATGACCAGCAATGCTCCGACGAGCACCCATGAACATCTGCCTATGTGATACCCCACCAGACATCTGGCTATGGCTGCTGTGTCCTGACACACATGCCATAGATACCACACTGTCCTGGCCAATGCCATCTGTAGACTGTCCCTCAACTAAGGCCAAAGGTGATGAGGTATGTAGAGGCAGTGTGACTGTGTGCATGGATGGGATGGATACGTTTGGGATGTCAATTGGTGGCCCAGCGGCAGCCTCTGATGACCGTTCCTGTGCCTTAACACACCTATCCTCATGGTTACTGTTTGTATCAGTGACATCAGATTACCTGTGTGGGGGACCCAGCCCCACCTCGCCACCTGTGAGGGGAAAACAGGGAACAGACTGTAAGACCTGTACATCATTGCTAAACAGTACACACACATACACACACACACACACACACACACACACACACACACACACACACACACACACACACACACACACACACGTGTGGAGACATGGCCACACATACAGACATATACACATGCAGTTGACATACATGGCAACCCATACACTCCACCAGACAGCACCTACAAACATCTCCCGGACTCCCATAACACACAATAGCAGGTGATCATGCAGTACAGTATCACACACAAACCTGTAATTACACACATGTCAGCATGCAGGACATGTGGCGCTCAACAGCATGCAGTGCAACTGTAGTTATTCCCTGTTACCAACATTATATATGGCTGTGATGCATGGCTTCTGCTAGCAGGTGATGGCCCTCCACCTGGAACTCACTGCACACATGTCCACAGCATTGCTGTGCATCTATTGAGCACCCTGACATGTACTGTGCACCATAGCTCACAGGTGTACACACCATTGCAGGATGTGTATCTGTGTGTCAGTTGTGTTTCCACTGCTGCTCACAGCCTCTGTGTGGTTCTGGATTACATGTGAACATGTGTTTAGTGAATGCTTGTTGTGTATTCACAGATGTCGTCATTAGTGGTGCTTGTATGAGTGGTAGACTATCATTAGACCGACCAGAGACACAATGTACTGTACCTATGGTGAGTGAAGAGACCATTATTGACCATTATTGTGCCCTGGCTGATGTTGCCTGTGGTACACCTAGGTTCATAGGTGAGTACTGGTCTATTGGTCCTGGGGCCTACATAAGCCTAGCCACAGGGGTTCCCAGTCATGCACCACCCACTAATGTTATTCCCCTGTGCCCCTGTCAGGCTGTGGCACAGTCATACTACCCAGGGTGAATTCCCCATTTCCCATCCAGTTGTCAAGTGTTTTTGTAAAGAGGGCCAATGGCTAGCATTGCCTGACATGTATGGGTAGTCTGTTCCAGAGTGTGGGAATTTCCCAAGACAGGGCCATATCCCTCCAGTATGTTCTGTGTAATGTGTTGATGAGGTTTAGGATCCTGGAGCGTGTGTTTGCAGTGGGAGTGGGATGTCTTTATGTGTAGCATGTTCAACTGCTCTGTGTATGAAATAGCTGTGTATGTTGGGCAGATGTCAGCTGTGCTTGTGCAATGTGCACTGGAGTGAAGCCTCAGTTGTCTGAGACGGACTGTGTATTATATGTGTTTGAGGCTGGTAGTCCCATTAGTGAGGTGTGTGCTATATCAGTGCCCATGTAAAACATGTATAATGGGTAGGTTTGTTAGATGTGTACATGGCCTACACCTTAGCTATGACATGTACAGTGAATTACCAAGCATAACCTTAAACCATACTCACTGGCATCCAGCCGCTGCCTTGCTGGTATCCAAGAGGTACCTACATTGAGATGAGATAGAGATGATGTCAGTGGCCACATCTGCAGCATTGCTACAGGGTTGCTGCAATATTAAAGTACAACAACAGCTGAAGTCCACAGTACTACAGATTATGCATTACTGTTTATCAGCACTACACAGCAACAGATCCCACATCTCACATATGCATGATCTACCTGTACAGATGCATACACTACAGTAGTCTACTGATATGCCCTGGAACCTTACCTGCATGCTCCATGTCTGGTGTGCATGTAGCAACCATCCTCCATGACTGTATAAGTCTGTAGCTCTTGTGGGTGGGCAGGTGTTACCATGCTCATGAGCAGCTCCTCCACTCTGGTGAGGGGTATGTGAATGTTATGCCCCCCCCCTGTTGCAAGGTGGTCACCCCACATGGCAGCGGCACGGTGACGTACATTGCAGAGCAGGTCACTACAATGGTGGTGGACCTGCTCATATGTACGACTGTGCATCCCCACCTCATTCCCCCTGCAGACCACATCATTCCACATGGCTGTTCACTCCTGCTGGTCCTGTCTTGTCCGTGAGAACAAAAGCAGGTAGATCTGGATGATGCTGGTGATTATAATTTCATCCTCAGTGGCACTGTAGGTGGGATTCCTCGGGTGCGCCATACTCCCTGAAAGTCATAATGATGGAAATATGTCTGAGCAACTCATGTGTCAAGTTTACCATAATATAATACACATATCAGTCTCCCTCCACCATATCAGCTCCAACTTAATGTTCACACAATGCTAGTGGTATGTCGCCGGTATATGTACCATTGAGTTATGTATTGTATTCTACAACACTGTCTGCTATGTGTTTATAGACATGCTCCCTGTGGGGACACTAGAGTTGCTGGGCTGTTACAGAGTATTTCACCTGCATGCCATTGTCACTGCCACTATGTTTCCACATATGCATGTGGTATGGCTGCTATGTGATTTCTACACATCTGCCATTTTGTGATATTGGGGATATCCATGCATGCTGTTGGACATGTTCTGCGTTTGTGTGGACTATTACAACCCACATATGTTCCATGACAGTTACACACCAGTATGTGTAGGGATTATTTGCCAGCAGGAGCACCACTTCCACCTAGTGTGCACATTTTACCAGTCCACATCACATCCGTGACCCACCATGGAATCTCATTATCTACTGTTCCGTCACTACCTTCATGTGGAACCACCTCAGGGGATAGTGTCCCCCCCATGGAGCACACAGAGACATATGTCTGTCACCCAGTTAGGTCCAGTATCTTGTGCATAGGGAGCTCCACAGAGACATGGGGTATGTGCTACATCACCTGGAGGCATGCAGTACACATACACAAGGTTCGACATGCATATTCCTCCCGCCCAGCCCACAGCCCAGGCACCTTTATGCCCATGTAGAAGCTGTCATGACTGTCCATGGGTGGGCACCATGTTCCCTTTGTTCCCATGTGGGGGCTCAATGGCCTCCACATTCTAAATGTAACTACCCATCCACAATATTTAACCACATGTGTCATATACCAGCCCTGTATGTTGTCTTGTTTGTCACCTCACCAGACCTACATACCAATATGTGCCTCATACCATTCACCAACATATATATCCCACCTTCTCAAACAATTACGATGTGTTCCCAACATGGGTTACACACCAAACTCCACACTCCATCTTGCAGCCGTGTACTGGTGTGTAGGTATGTTGTGTATTGATGTGTGATGTTCTCTCACACATGTCATGACAGGGGACATGTATTGACCCACTGCCCACAGGGACTGACACTACTGTCCAGTGCAGTTGTTGAGCAGAACATTATTACAGGAACAAGTAGTGATGGCACATACACATCATTTCACATTATACATCCTATTATTCTATGCCATATACTACATGCAAGTAAATGCATATCGGTTTAGCATACTTGTTATGTTTTTTTTCACTGTAATACAACCCGGAGCTTTGTGATCTTTCTTGGAGTTTTTTCTCTCTCTCTCTCTCTCTCTCTCTCTCTTCCTATTTCTGTCTCTCCAGTAGAGTGATTGAGCTGGTTTGAATAGATTGCAGCATGTTTTTGTTGGTATTGCACATGATCAGGTGTTGGCCTCTGCACCAGTCAGTGTTCACCAGTTGCTAATTGCATGCAGCCTGCTATGTAGTATTTCAGTTAACCACTGTCATGGCAACCCTGTACTTTAAATTGCTGCCTTCTGTGGGCGTTGTCCCTTCACCTTTACAGTATGGATGACATCCTTCCTGTGTGTGGACATCAGTGTTACAGACAGCAGGTAGCAATACCTCTTACAGCAGAACCTGCAGACACAAGCCAAATCCACATTTGGGTAAGGTTCCAGACCTACAGACAGCATGAGTAGTGTTGTTGTGTGCATTGTAGCTGTTCTTACAGGGTTTCTGTGTACATGGTACTTTTTCATGGAATGTTGTCTGTCTGCAAAGCTCTCAACTGTGGGCCTATCCATATGATATCAGGGGGATTGGCTGGTAGGTTTTGTCTGTGCACCACACAGGTATTGTCCTAGATATATCTGTGGCATTCTGTCTGTTGAGTGCTATCAGTACATGGCTCCATCAATTTGTATTTCAATGTTGTTTTCCTGTATAAGGGAATGCTGCAAAGAATTCTGTAACATCAGCAATTTCCAGGGTGTGTAACAGCAATAATGCAAACATGGCCCTATGTTCCTGCCTCTGTCCTCCACATATATATCCAGTCTTTGTCCTGCTGTGATACAGGAAGGGTTGTTAGGTAATGGCCTATCATTATTTACTGCTAGCATTACTGCTATCATTCCAGTCCTGTCATGGACTCCCACACCAACTGTTGGGCCAAGTCCGTATATATGAGGGCAACAGCTGTTGATCACATATGTGCCCTTGTACATTCCAGAGGTAAGTGTGTGGTACACAGTGTTCCTTGTCCTTGTACAGCCTTTTATGGGGGGGGTTCAATGCCATTAACCTAGGCTATGACACCTTTTCAGGGATATAACTGTTAAGACGAGGGTCATTCAGTGTGATAGTGAGATGTTAGGTTAAGCAATGTTATGTACAAGATACTGTGACATTAACACAAGTGCTACTTTCCCCCCTAGGGCTTGACTACAGGGTGTAACAGGAGGCTGCTGAACTACATCTGTAATTGTTGATTGTTACATATCCTGAAGGCAAATCCTGTTTCTACTGTTGTACTAATTGAAGGCCTTGGTCTGGACAGCATAGTATGGTATATATACACATTGCTTGCATCTACTGTTTTGTGTGGGCTTTGCATTCATCACTGATTACATATTTCACACCTTATGTGGTATAAGTACTGGTATACATTATTGTATAGTACACGAATAAAGGTTATCTGTGTATGCATACCTGTGTGCCGTGTCATGTCCTTTGAATTGTGGGTGGGTATAAATTTAATGTCAGTATTCTCATTTGTGGGAATGGTTGCCACACTACACATTTCACAGGTGGTAGTTAAAGGGCTTGTGGCTGAGGGATATACTTTGCACCCAGTACTTCCACACTACTTCTACATATGTATGGCTACTGATAATTTTTGTGTGTGTATATGTGTATGTACCTATACATATATATATATATATATATATATATATATATATATATATATATATATATATATATATATATATCATATGGCTATATCTATATATATGTATCTATGGGTCTACTACGGTTGATTGAAAACTCACTTGATTGAAAATGAAATTACTAGGACCACTTCACTGAAAGCTCACTTCACTGAAAACTTACTTGACTGAAACTCATTTCACTGAAAGTCAAAAATGGCCTTTTCCCCACTGTAGTGCAACCCTGGAGTTAGTATATAAAGTAAGGGGGGGTGTGTGGGGGGTGCGAAGTCCCCCACATATCTTGGTTATATATTCTCACTGTGTATAGTTTAAAATGTTTATAATATGTGGGGGGCTACGCCCCCACACCCACTTACTTTATATACTAACTCCAGGGTCACACTATAGGTTCATAGGTTCATAGGTTCATACTAGGCTATCTGCCCTAGGGCATTTATAAGCCTAGCCAGAGTGTGTATGGCTTTCGCCACCCATTTTAAATTAATTTTGCTATGCCCTTTTTCGAGGTTAGTATACTGTGCCTCTGTCTAACAGTGACACGGAAGTGATACCCGGGGTAAACCTACGATCTCCCATCCACTCATCAAGATTCCTCTTGAAGAGAGTCAATGAGGGACTCTGCCTAACCTGGACTGGGATTTTATTCTAGAGTGAAGGGAGCCTCTGGGTTATGAATCTGTCCCTCCAGCATGTCCTATTTATTTCAGTGCTGAGGTTTAAGTCCCTCGAGCGTAGCTCGATGGGATTTGGATTTTCTGAGGTGCAACATGTCCATTAATTCTGGGTTGGACATGGCTTTATACGTCAGGCACAGATCGCCTCTGAGCAGGCGGTATGCCACTGAGTAGAGCTGGAGTTTCTTTAACCGGGCAGCATACGGCATCTGTTTGAGCCCCTTGATCCTCTTGGTGTGGTACTTTTGGGGTCTTTCCAGTTGCTGCAGGTGTCTGGTAAGGTACATCCCAAAAGGGGCATTGTACTCAATTATGGGCCTGATGAGGGATGAGTAAAGAGGCACGATGACCTCCCCTGATCTAGATGTGAATCCCTTCATGATTAGGTGGGCTATATAAAATGTTTTTCTAACCACTTTGGCCACGTGGTTGTCAAATGAGAGATTGCTATCAACTTGGGTCCCCAGGTCCCTAATTACTTCTTCTGTACTTAATGGATTACCACCTATGTGGTAATTTGTGGGCACTTTGTTTTTGCCAAAGGGGATGACTATACACTTTTTGGCGTTTAGCTTGAGGCCATGGCTCTGGCACCAGTTGTCTGTTTCTATGAGGCCCTTTTGGAGGATGCTTGTGTCGGCTGGAGATTCTATTATGGTGCTCAGTTTGCAGTCATCTGCGAACTTGGTCAGCCACAGTCGTTCCATGTTGGCCTGTACCTCAGAGAAATATATACCGAACAAGAGAGGTCCCAAGACTGAGCCTTGTGGGACGCCACTTGTAACTGGTTTGGAGTCTGACATGGCTCCAGCTATTCTAACCATGTGGGTTCTGTCCTTGAACCAGTTTGAAACCCATCTAGTGACATAGGGGTTTATATTTAAGCTGGTGAGCTTATCTATAATGCCCGAGTGAGGTATTGTATCGAAGGCTTTTGCGAGGTCCAGGTAGGCTGTGTGGACCACCTTCCCCTTGTCAATGGCCTTGGTGACTGTTTCAAAGAAATCGACCAGGATTAAGAGGCAGGATATGCCCTTAACAAAGCCGAACTGGGTAGGATCCAGTGTCTGTATGTCCCCAATATCTTTATTTATAAGGTCCATGATGATCCTTTCCATAGCTTTGCAGACCAAGCTAGTGAGACTTATGGGGCGATAGTTTCCAGGATCTGTTGAGGCACCACCTTTGTGGAGAGGGACCACTGTTGCTGTACAACACTCTTTGGGTACATATCCTGTAGTAAGGCTGAGATTGAACAGTAGTTTAGGTTTGGGTTTAGCTCTTCTTGGAGTTCATGTAGGATGCAGCCCGGGACACCGTCTGGTCCCATTGATGCTGTGTTTCTTGCTTTGGAGAGGGCAGCTCTTACCTGAGCATCTGAGATGTCAGGTGGGCAGCACTCTGCTGGGATAGATATTAGCCCTTTTGGTGGGGAGGGGGGCGAGAAGTTTGCGCTGAACCTGTCAGCTAGGATGTTGGCAATGTCTGTGGGTTCAGTATATTTTTTGTCATTATGGTTCCTAACATAACTAAAGAAAGCCTTGTGATTATCCTTAGTGTCCTGTGCAATTTTTCTCTCGAAGCTGGCCTTAGACGATTTTATGAGTGCCCGTAGTTTTTTGTTAATACTGATCAGAGATGCCTTCCCTTTTTGGGATTTTGCTCTGACATGTAGTAGCTTCCTCCTTCTATTGTATAGTTTGTTTATGGCTGGGGTCCACCAGACAGGACGCCTGCCTTTGGAGGATTGGGTCTTGGTTTTATTTGGGATTGCATGATCCATGCATTCCTGAAGGTGTTCATAGAATGCGTTTATAAAGGATTTTGTGGTCTGGGCAGATATCCACAGGCCGGGGCTTTGAAGGATTCCACCTCGGTTTTGAGGAGTGTGAAATTTGCTTTAGAGAAGTTTTTCACTGTGGTTTTCTGGGCATGGGGTGGGGTCGGGATGTGAATATCCAGTGAGATTAGTTTATGGTCTGATCTTACCAGTGAGGGATACACTTCTGGTCTGGAGCATAGAGTCCCCATGTTGGTGATGATCAGGCCCAGTATGTTTTCCCCTCTTGTGGGAGTGGTAACAAGTTGTTCCATAGCATTTGAGTTTATAAATTCTAAGAACCTTTGGGCTAGGGTGTTGGAGCTAGAGTAATGCTCCCAGTCTATGGTTGGGTAGTTGAAGTCACCCAATATAATGGTGTTTGGAGAGACCTTCATATTTTCCAGTGTTCTCAGGAAGGCCGAGTGGGGTTCCTGGGTTTGGGAGGGTGGTCTGTAGCAGGCTATAAACTGGAAGGCAGTTTTACCCACTGTTAGTTGCACATGGATAGTCTCTGATGCTTCGTGCTTTGCCACCAACCTGGAGGTGTGGGTATCTTTGACGAATATTGATACTCCCCCTCCTTTTATGGTTCGGTCCAAGTTCTGGGGCCGAAAAGCATGGTATGAGGTATAACCTGGTAGTGCTGGGGTGCTCTCAAGAGCCTTGAACCAGGTTTCTGTTACTGCACAGATATCAATGTTCTCCATGCTAAGGAGAGTTTCAAGTGCGTGCATCTTGAGGTTTAGACTTCTGGCGTTGAGTAGCATTACTCTTAGTTTCTTATCCCTTGTAATACCTATGGAGGTGGGTTTGTCTTTTGAGCCTTGCCTAAAAAGGCACTATGGGGTAGCAAGAGCCTTTGCCAATATCCAAAGCCCAGGGTGACAGGTGCAAGCCGTCCCTAGCGAAGCATCGTGGCTTGTCGAGCATGTCATCCCAGGCTGACAGGCATTGGATCCCCTTTGAATGACACCAATACTTAAGCCAATTGTTGAAATTGATAATCTTGTCTTCATACTGTGGCATCATTCTTGGTGAGGGTAAGATGCTACTCAAGGTCAGGGTCATACCGGCCTGGGCTACATGCTCAGAGAGCTCCTCTATGTCTCTTTTCATGTAGTCCAGGGAGGTGCGCCTCAGGTCATTCACACCAGCATGGACAATGACTCGAGTCATATTTGTACTTGCCTTGGAGTGACCTGAGTGTGTGTGTTATGTGGTGGATCCTAGCATTCGACAGGCAGCTCACCGTGACCTTCTCCTTGTTCAGCCTGGTGAGCGGACGCCAGTGTGCCTGATGATAGAGTCACCTATTACAAGTGTATCAGGTGTGTTGTTTAGCCTTAAAGGCTGTGACTGTTCGGCACACTGGCTTTGTGAGCTATGTGTTGCACGTGTTTTGTTTTGGGGTAGCGGTTGCTTGGGTGTCTGCTTTGGAGGTCTCTGCTGCTTAGGCAGATTTTTATTTAGAGCCTCCAAGTATGTTTTTGTGTGTTTATGTGTTTGGTTTGCTGTCGTGGTAGGTCTATGTGAGACTGGAATTGTAGTGAGTGTGGTTTCCTTCTCCTCCTGACTGGTTATGCCAGTACTGAGTTGAGAGAGCTTAGCCTCCAGTTTGGCTATATGGTTGCATCTCTCACATGTGTTGGAATTTGTTGGGAGGAGGAGAGGGTTGTCTGTGTACATTAGGCAGTTGTAATATTGCCTCAAGATTCCCAGGTTCACCAGCTGGACCGGAGAGGAGATTGACAACTGACCTTTGGACATGCTAGAATAGTATTGGGAATTCCTTTATAATTGAAAAAAGGGCCAATGGGGAACAAGTTACTCAAGGGGAGTTTGTGAGGGTGTAGTGCTTTTATTTTTTTAGTGCTGACTTATATAATTGCTTTAGTGAGCAAGTGCTAGGCTTTAGCGTAGGAATAGGGTGTTTATTATGAGAACTAGATCAGTTCCAAGGCTCAAACCCAAATAAGCGGCGCTGCTCGATGCCGCGCTATGCACAAAATCATGGAAAGCCACGCTACAGCGGGTTTTTTACAGGCGGACTTGAAAGAGCTAGAAATTGGCCCAAAACAGCCAACAGACTACCAGATTCCTGCACTGGGAACACTCCTCCAGGGACAGATAGGCTGCTCCAAGCTCCCCACTGCCACTGGTGAACAAAGAAGCCTCCCTCTATCCAAGAAAGGAAATGGCAACACAAGAACTTTCCAAAAGTCCAGAATACAGCAAAGCCTGTATTTGGACTACTCTAGGTCAGGAAAGATGGGAAACAAGGATAACTTTTTTTTTTGTTTTTTTTTTTTTTTTTATGTATATATCCATATGCAATTGATGTTATATCATTATTTGTGAGTCATACATTAATATATATATATATATATATATATATATATATATACATATAGCTGTCTATCTGTCTACATTTATAGATATATATCTGTCCATATGTCCATGCATGTATGGCTCATATTTTGGCTTGTTCCTCATTCAATTGGCAATTGTCATGGATGATCACAGCATTGAAGTCAGTAACTAGTGCCAACACTTTTGTGTTTCAGACTTCATCTCCTTCTACATATGTGTTCTAATACATATAACTGTGTAACTAGCAACATTTTAAGTGTATTAGAGCATTAGTTGACATATATTCCTATTTTTACCCACAGTGTGGCATACTTTGTCCAGGCTTCTTGCATTAACAGGTTGTGTGGTATGATAGTAATACATTTCCTGTACTTTTGACTGATTGTGCTACATGATATGTTTGTGAAAAATTAAGGTTATGTATTTCTGGCATGGTTTAGTGGTAAATTACTTTGTATATGGAATGCAGGGCCCTGGGTTCGAGCTTTGGAGAGGCAGTTTGTTTTGTTGATGGGCAGAACAAGGGATGTTGGCTACAGAGTGATTAAGGCACTTTTAAGCAAATGTAAGCGGGTTTGCATGGGTTTGCACAAGGGTAAGCACTGCGAACCTCCGCTTATGTTTTCTTACAGTCAGTTAGCTTGAAATCTCTCAACCTGTATAGGCATAGCTTACCCCCGTGCAAACCCGCACAAACCCGCTTACCGATGCTTAACAGTGCTTACTGCTCCTTACCCCCATGCTAATTCCTTTAAAGAAAAGAAAAAGGGGTTGATAGGAAAGTGGTGAAAAAAGGGGCACAAAGAGGGGAAAGACAGTAGGGAAAATAGCTAGGCATGTGCAGGAAGGGTATAGGAAAGGTCCATAGCTGCCTATGTCTTCCACAGTAACAGCTGTGCATATACACTATATTTGCAGGTACATTTGGTTCCTCAAACCTTTGGGAGAGGGGTGAGGACAACATATATTCATTGTGATGCCAATTAGACCAGATTACATGTGTCCAGTGGACACATGTGCGAAATGGACAGCTATGTATGGGGTGAGATTTTTTTTTGTGGGAACAGATTGCTTTTTTTTTCAGGTGAGAAAGGGATGTTGGGGAAGGGTAGTAGGTATATTTGGGGAGGTAGGTTGGGTAGGTTAACAGGCAAGACACACAAGATGCATACAGGGCTGGTATATAACACATGTGGGGGTAAACACCTTGGACGGGGAGGGGTGTTTGGAAGTTGCAAGCCGATAAGCCCCCAACTAGAAACAGCGGGACTGAGGTCCCCACCCTTGGGCAGTCACTATGGCCCTGAAGGTGGCTGTGCTGGGAGCTGTGTAGGAGGGGCAGGCTCACCCTCTAATAGTGCCAGTCAGCCCTAAAGCTGGCATTGTTGCTCTCAGTACTCCAGATCGAGCTCCTTACGTACCACGGCCCAGACCTGTTGATGGGTGACAGGTTCCCCTCTGCACCCACTCTGAGGGGTGGGGGGCGAGCCTCATCCCCTGCAGCAGTTCCACCCAAAGTTGGCGCAGATCCCATGGAGGAGGAGGAGGTCCCAGGCTGCTCCCCAGATGTGCTGGTGCCCAGTGCCATGGCCAGCTCAGGTGGGACAGGTAGGTCCGCTGGAACCGGCCTTCCATACGAGCTATGTTGTCACAGGTTTATGACAGATATGGGTTAGTAACAGTCAACAGCATTCAGGATTAGTTATAACAGCATGCAGAGGTATTCCCATTAACGCAACACACCAGATTTAACACAGTTGCAGAGCAACCAGAACATATGCATATATGGAACAAAAGTGGCCATTACAGGAGCATGCAGGTTTCATTGATGGCAACAGGCCACCAATATGGGTGTATTTTAACATGGCACATGCATAGAAACAAATGTGAATATTTATAAACCATTAGGACATATGTCCCAACAAAAGTTTGGACTGTACACATACCAGTTGTGGAGTGTCATTGGATTATTATGCACATATGGTAGGGGTGAGAGAGAGAGTTCAATTAACATCTAATATATCCTTGTAGTTTTCACAACATTCTTAGTCAGTGCAGTGGTCTTTCCCTTACATGTATTATTACACTACACAATGGCCTTATATTGTACACTGGTATGTTTATAAATTATTATATACGTGACCTGTGTCTTAGATACAGGCGTGATAGGCTGCAGGTGTTAATGCAACATATGTTGAGAGTTGCTGTCATACACTTTGAGTGAGGTGCTAGAATGACAGGTTTGTTTCCATATACATTCTCTGACTATGTACACGTTTGATTATCAGTTATATGTCATTGACAGCTGCCTACATTTTTTGGATTATCACACTGGTTTTTCAGGGGAAGAGGGTAACAAGCTGGTGATATGGGCCATTTATCTGGACATGCTGGACATATTGGAACAGTTGTGGAGTATGCATATGCATACAACTTACAATTTGAACATTCTAGCAAATTCTGTACTGTTGTTGGGTGTAATTATGCATACAGCTTTCTATCTGAAATTGTATCTAAACCTGTATAGTTGTGGTTTATGATCACGCATTCAACTTAGTAGCACTCCCAGGATTCAAACCCCTGCTGTGTGTGACAAAATATTATAGTTAACATCACAGTACACTGTGCTATCAGGGAATTGATGTAAAGCTTTCGACTGTTTTCTAAGTCTCCCTAACTTGTACAATATGACTGACCTGTTGGCACTTCCAACATTGTTATGCAGGACTTCATACCAATTTTATCTGCATACCATGGTGTGGGTGACACTACTTAAGATACAACATTACTATTTATAGTATGGAACAGATCGCCAACATATGAGAGAAGAGTAAACAGAAGTACTCCAGGGGTTATACCTTTATTCACAGACTATTACACATTTATTTCTACTGGTACAACACTTTCTAAGGCCCTTATATTTATTTGTTATGACAGTACATGCAGACTGATTACTAAACTACCAAGCGACGCAGCTTTTGCAGCCTAGCATCATGGGCTTGCTGGTTCACAGCCCACTCATCTGCAGCTGTCAGAGAAATGCAGTGATATTTAGCCATACCTATCCATAGTATACACAAGCTAGGCAATTATTTACTACTTAGTAGAATGAGTACTTACTCAGTACTTGGGCATTGGGCATCTGCCAAGACTCCTGGATCCACTGTTCCAATGCATCCCCCCTCCACCGCTTCAGGTCAGCATGGTGGTGCCTGACCTGCTCACCAGTCCGGGTGATACCCGTGGCACTGGTGAGGTCACGGGTGAGACTGTCCCAGGCCTCCATTTTATACTGCGAGCCCTGCTACTGGCCCTGCAGTAGTCTCTGATCATGGTGTTTTACCAGGAGCCATACCATGATTTTTGACTCCTGGATGCCCCAGTGCTGCACTCTAAATCGAATGCCTTCACCCCCACCTGCCATTATGCCTGCAGTAGGAAGCTACAACCAGTTATGGGAAGTATTCCTGCTTGTGGGGTTTAAATACGGCCATTTTCCCACACTTCCCCATGATTGGCCAGTTTTGAAAAGGCTAAGCTATGGGCAGATCTGCTTACATAAGGTTGGTACTGATTAAAGAGGTATACCACTAGGCAGATTGAATTGGCTCCCCTACACATTGCTTACACTTACTAACATGAGCTGTGCTGTGGTTAGCATTGCTTAATAGTTAATTAGCAGTATATTTGCCATTTGGCAATGATTTATTCTTCATTACAGGTTATATATGTGTCTGGTATCCGTGATTCATGTGTACATACACTGTATGCGTCCTGGGGACTTCTACAATTTATTATGATAACACCTTAAATCTATGCTTACTGCAGTACTCCAGTTTATATATTTATTTTCTGTGGCAGGTTATACAACATCACACTGTACATAGATTCAGTTTACACGTTTGGTTTGATTTTCCTGTGGTGAGGATTAGTTTGCTGACACCTCATTCATATCTATTGCTATGATGGCTTAGTGGTTAACTACTGTGACTGTAGTGTGCAGGGTCCTGAGACTGAGTCTTACAGAGGCAGTTTATTTTTTTGCTGGGCAGAACATGGGCTGTTGGACACAGAGTGATTTAGGCACTTTAAAGCAGTTGCAAGCGAGTTTGCATGGGTTTGAGAGATGGTAAGAACTGCTAACCTCTGGTTATGGTTTCTTACAGTCAGTTAATATCTACTTTGCTTAATCTTTGTAGGCAATGCTTACCCCTATGCAAAACCACTTAAAAATGCTTACTACTGCTTATTTGTGCTTAAACCTGCTTACTAGTGCCTTATTCATTATGACACTGACACTTCACATGTGCATTTAATGCAGTACTCCAGTTCACATTTAAATGTTATGATGTAGGTTATACAGCAAAAAGATGTAAAAATATGTTCATATACAGATTTCACATGGAAAATGATATGTGCTGCAGTGGAACTCGAACTAGCAGTGCCTGTTCATTAGGCGGGTGTTCTAACCACTACACTATTGCTGTGATGCTTCATTTGCATATATATTCCATGTTATCCTCTTCAGCCTTTTCAGCTGCTTTAACCATAGCTAAGCGATGGGCACACCCACACAACTACAGTTAGCTGTACTCGGGGTTTTAAAGAAATAAAATAAAAGGGTCTCTTCGTTTTATTTAAATGTACTGTTGCTGTTGAACACATGGGGGCTGTTGGTGGGGATATGCAGACACCTATGAGCGGTCTCGCTCATTTATTTACACTTTTTTCTGTTCTACTTTGCAGGGGCGTGTTTATTCTGAGAGGTCTGCTCTCAGACACGCTCCCTGCACTTATCCACGCTCCGTGTAGGATTTGGAGCTCAGGCAGTGCGCCTTCATTAATATGCATGGCGTGCTGCCATCCTCCTCTTAAACTGCCACTTCCATGCAGGACTAGATTAGTCCTGCATGGACGTTTAGTAAATCCAGGGGTGTATCACTGTAATATGCAATAATGACTACATAATGAATGTTGAAGATCAGCCGGTTCTGGTAATCACTCCAAATAATGCAGTCTGTATGACCTGACAAATGTCAGCCCCTTTGCAGTTGGTGGAGGCTGTAAAGAAGGTACTATTAAGTATATTACTAAAATGCACAATGTTTAGACTATATTACCAATTCAAGCCTAATAATGAATAAGTTAATTCTTTAAAACAATAAGTAAAGTAAAACAATTAAAGAAAATAGAGATGCTGCAGGAAATTTTGCTCAACAACCCACAGGTCATACAAAAATCAGAAATATTACTGCATGCAACATACAATTTTTTTCTTTGGTGTTTGGGGAGCTTACATGCTTGCAGGACAAGTATATCTCATTTCTGACCTCCCTATATCTTTTCTGTCACCAAAAATAACTATCCTATCAGACATCACTCAATACAGGTGAGACCTACGTGAATGGCTAATTATGATATATTGTTGCAAATACACCTCCAGAGTCAACAATGCCAGATCTTGGACAAACGGGACGCTATGCAAAGTAATGAACCAGGCCCCTGCCAGACATACCAATATCCTATTACTTGTGTGTTTCTCCCCAATTACCATATACTCTATTTACATACTATTTCCTTCTTTACTTGTACAATTATTATAGATATTTGGATTTAATTTTAAAACTTTTATTTCAAATGTTACAAAAAACATTGGCAGCTATTTTCTAAATAAAATGATCTCACATTGAAAACAAGCTTAACATGAGAAACGGTGAACACCTATTTCCCTGAAATGCACATTTTGTATAAAATGCATCTGGCAACTCATTAAACTGCAAGCAATGTGCTGAGATTCATATTCAAATAGCATATAGTGAAGTACTAATTAGCATCTATGTGAAAGGTGCATACATTCAAAAGACAGATGTGTGACACACTTGTTAACAGCTTTGCACAGCCTGCTATATCCAAGAGTCACTTTTTAGGAGCTGCACAGGAGCAGTGTCTGGCAAAGTAAATTGGCAGTCACCTGCACAGAGTGATACATACACTGCTGTAGCCCAAACACACTGCATTTCACACATGTGCACCTACATAAAACAAGCTAAATTAAAAATGTATTCAGATTAAAATACCAACATTAAAGTCACAGTGATGTACCACAACATAGTTAAAGGAGGCCTAGCAATTGGTGTAGAGGATTATGGTACCTAGCTCCCACACCTAAGATAGGGGATTGAGTCTGTGTGACTCTTAGTAAATCACTTAAGTAGACAGCATCTCTGAGACAGGGATATTACATGTACAAACACACACACACACACACACACACACACACACACACACACACACACACACACAAAACAGACATAATTGCAAAACTAGACACATGCCTAATTACCTCATTGTGTGAAACACATTCAACAAATCTCAATTTTCCATACTTTGCTTGTAGAAATTCAACATCCTATTTGCCTGCAGCATTTTAAAATTTAAATGAATTCTTTAAAAAAAACACTCCACTAAGCGCACTTGTAAATTTGTGAACTAAATTTCAAATCATGCATGCCAAATTTCCAGAAGTCTGGTCTGTGTTACAACTCTCTCATTGGTTCAAAGTATTTGATAATGAGACTGGAGTTGTATGTTGTTCAGACCTTCTGTAAGAGTATGCACTGACAATGGACAGCATTTGTATGAGTTCAAGTAGCTCTGAAGTGACATGGATAGCAGCTGTAAAATTGCAAAGATTTTTTAAGCAATTGTTTCATAATTGCTTGGCTGTAACTGTAGCCAGACCCTAGGTAGCCTTGTGCTGGATCTAGCTCTGTGTGGCACACAAGAAAGTTTTTGCATAGGTAATACCAATACTTCATGATGGCATATACTGCCCAGGATAACTGTACATGTACAATCCTCTACATCTTCCATTCCCAGGTGCCCATCTACATATGGCGTTTATGAAAGTTCACACTCTTTGCATGGCAAGTGTCTGTATCATTTGTTGATATGTAAATAATTTTAGTTGTCAAATCTAAACATGTAATCAGTTATTCCTTCAGAGCCTCAGTACCAGAATCAAGCACACCCACTGTGCCAGTATAACAGATTGAATCTGAGAGCACAATGGCTGTCACCAGTAATGCCATAACTCTCATAATCCTAACACAGCCTGAGGACAGTGGCACACAGCTGCAAAGTGAACTTGTAGGACTGTCCATTCCACAGCAGAAACATAACTCTATAAATAGTAGCACAGGCTAACAAAATCAACTGAATGACGACATAACATTGCAACCTGAAAGAGGGAGGCACCATGCAGCTCAACAGTAGTGTCTGTGAACAACAATACATCATTTAGGAAGATACTACCATTTCACAGTTATTAGTACCAGCTGTGACACCTGTGTGAAGGAGTGCCAGGAAAAGGCATATGTCACAGCTAGCTGTAGAGACATGCAAGGCACTGGCTGTTCAGCAGCAGATGTGCTGTGACATACTGCCATAGTGAGTCAGGTAGAGATAGTTAGAGTACTGCAGGGTATATATGAGGAATTTCATCAGCACATGGGAATGGTGCTGGCCAGGGAAATGCCATAATGATCCGCATGTGCAGTATGGTGCCACCTCCATGTGCACACTAGTAAAGAATTACCTATTCAAGTAGGAAACATATCTGGACAGTGCAGTGTCCATACATGTGGTACCAAATGTGTCACACATAACATGGTTATCAAGGTAGTGCTAAAAAAACTACAGCAGACATGACACAAAGAAGGTGGGTAGGACTTGTCAGCCTTCCTGAACATGTGCTGCAACCTCATAGTTGAGGACTTGATACTCCAGCACTGTCTGATCTTTGTCTTGAAGTTTCCATGAAAATAGCAGATCACAGTATTGCAACAACTCAGCATCGAGCTTTCATGCCAACACTTGCTCGTGATCACTAGAACCATCACCTAAGCTATCCTTAGGGGACATTGTGTATGACACCTTAGGTATATAATTGCATTGCAAACCCCATGGGTAAAACTCAGGTATTGATATAAATATATAAATAATTCTAACTTTAAAACTGTGATGATACAATGCAGAAGGTAAAAATTCTGTGTGGGAGGTTGATTTGTTAGTGTGAAGTATTACTTCTGTGGGTAATGCAGGTGGGAATGTACAAGTAGGGCCATGCATTTGCTACTGTGATAAATCCTGCCAATGAAACTAGCAGTGTTGCTACTTCACCCTAAGGAGTGCACAAATGATGGTGATTTAACAGCTCTGTTGGGACACAAGAATGGTGTCAATGAAAGAGTGATGTAATCTGATGTGCAATGCTACTTGAGCAAACACCACCTATCAATGACCAGTACTAAACATGCTAATTTCTCCAGTACATGCAGCGATATACATTCCTTTATGTTATTACTTGAAATGCAGTCTGACATAAAGGGCAGGTAATGAACACTCATGATCCTTCTGTTCTATATAAAAACAGTACTTAATGAATAACTCTACATGGGAATTATACTTACATGAGTCATTACACTGTCTTGTCTGCATGCTTTCACAGTAATCTGTATAGATCACTTTTTACAGTTAGGTATCTGGCTGGAGATATAACAAGCAAAACATATGCAATCAATTAATTCAGTATAAAAAAAATTTCTTTAAAAAAATAATGAAACTGTCTAATGTACAGTGACAATAGGCCATGCACCACATAGCAAAGGCTATAGCTATTATTGCATACATTGAGTTAATCTATGTGATGTAAAGGCAAAGGTATCACTTCCTTGCCATGGCCCATAGTGGTGGACTAGCTGCCACCTATTTACCTGTGCAGCCATGTATGTACATGAGCTTGCCACATGGGGCCCCTTGACACTGTTGTTGGCTGTCACCATCATAGTCATTACTGGTTGAGGGAACAATATCAGGAGCTGCACTGGCATCATGGTGAGTCATATTGAAGGGCACTTTAGACTCATCAAGCAATGGAAATAGGCTTTGAGTGGGCCAAAGAATCACTAAATGACAATCTGTGGCTTGGAATGGACTGTGTTGAAGTGTTCCTCCAATGCTCCCCTTTAGTTAGGGACTGCTGTCATCAGTCTTGCTTTGAGTGGGTCATCTGCATCATCTGCAAAAGAAAAAACGGGGTCAGCATAACAAAAAAAGCAAAACATTTCCAAATGTATACTTAGAAAAATTAATATAACTTTAAAATGTTGCACGTATTAGCAAGGTCACAATGGGGTATCTTACCATATTGGAAGAGGTGGAAGGGTTGAGCTTGTTTTCCATATATGATTAACATGGGCACTGTCAGGATTCTGGCCAGCCAGACCTGTTGGTGATGTGCCCCTAAGCATCACACACTACCTGTCAGTTGATGGAATAGTAGCCACTCCTGTTCCAGAACCACTATCCCCTCAGTTTAGATGGGGCCATAATGGCAACATGGGTGTACTCTATCTCACCAAACACCTCTGGAAAATGTGTTATCCCCTCGAAGACACTAAGGGCTCAGTATTGGTCTTAAGATGATACTGGTAGATAAATGTGTTGATCCAAACATACCAAGATTATGTTGAGGAACTGAAGTATTGTTGAGGCAGAAGCCTGAAAGATATCTAGTGTGACCCCAGTTTGTCCCAGGTATAGGAAGGCTACTCATTCCCCAAGACCTCATCTGTGGGTTATACAAACTCACTAATGTCTTTACAATATCCCTGCCCAGTCTACATCTGTCAAGAATTTCTTGTCCAGCAAAGAGATAAGGAGTTATTATTTTCCTATACCAATGCCCTCTCAGCTGACGAGTGCCACTGGGCACTTGCTATTTTGGCATGGCCAAAACAAGCACCTAACAATAATCAGGTTGGAAGCTACTTCACACATCTTTGCTGATTGCAAATTAAATAAAAAAGATGCAACTGTGCCTTTTATAAGATATGTGTACACAGAGCAGAGGCACATAAAAAAGAGACTGAATTGCTAACAAGTAGGAAAATACATCATTTAAACACATTTGCCACTCAAATTTAGGGCGGCATAGTGGTGCAGCAGTTAACGTTGTTGCCTCACAGCAAGAAGCTCACCGGTTTGATTCTCGGCTGGGGTGCCTTCTGTGTGGAGTTTGCATGTTCTCCCTGTGTTCGTGTGGGTTTCCTCTGGGTACTCTGGTTTCCTCCCACATTCCAAAGACATGCATCTGGAGCATTTCTCCCCGGGCCGCTGCTGAAAACAGGCTCTCTGGAACCTAGTTGGACTTTCCCAGTCAACAAAATGATAAATAAATAAATTGACTAAGCATGCTATGAATAAGTGCAGCCTGCCTCTATGAATCATGCCAAATCTACTCTCTAGCTAGAGCCGGAGCAAATATCTGCTATGCATAGGCACACTGACTATGAATACCACCCAATATAACAGTTTCCTGCAAATTTGTAGCACTAGGCTTTTTTTCAAATTTTCATGAGGTACATACATTACCTTTTTTCTTTCCAAATAATCTATTTCATATTGCTCATATCCTTTTGGAATTTTTAGCACATAGAAAGAATATCTGCACTGATCCAGTCTGCCTGCGCTTAAACCTGGAAGGGTTGCTGCAGTCACCTGTTCTTTGCAACTCTTGCTGTCTCCTGCAAGATCAAGATCCTCACCCTCCCATAATGCACTGGTGAGCTGAGCCTCTAGATCTTGTTGCTACTTACTGCCTTTTTTTCAGCTCAACATGGACCTTCTGCAGCTTGAGAGATGAGGAGTTTCAAATTTGTTTTCTTCAGCCTGTATGCCAAGATAAGCCACCTGCTTCTTAATATTTTCGATAATTGACAAAAATCTTCAGATTTTTACAGTTTCTTGTCAGCTAAGATATAATAACTTTATTTTCATCTCTGTGATTCCCCAATTCTGCCAGGGCCACCTCTACCCTGCTTTCTTAATTTGCTGTATTTCATTTCCTCTGTATTTCTTTCTTCCACTTACATTCATAATGAGTTCTAAGCAAAGCTTTAAGATGAAGATGTTGTTAACTGTTTCTTATATTTTTGTTTTGTTTTGCTAGCTTAGATGCAGCACAAAGTTTCACAGATAGAGTCAGTAGCACTGTTATAGCTAGTATTATTTTTATTGTCATTTTATTTTATTTATTTATTGGTTAAGTAGAACTGTTTATTCAGTTCAACTTCTGCCTTACCATATATGTAGAATCGTTAACTCTGTTATCTATATGTATT
Source organism: Protopterus annectens (assembly GCF_019279795.1). Lineage (NCBI taxonomy): Eukaryota > Metazoa > Chordata > Ceratodontiformes > Protopteridae > Protopterus > Protopterus annectens. The sequence goes on from NC_056733.1 coordinate 272,068,060, forward strand.
TTTTTAATATTGGATTTGAACTTTATAGTACATTACAATGGAAAAGAATAAGACCTCAGGTTTTATGAAATGCAAAAAAGTATGCACATAAAATTCCACCCCGGGATCCACATGATTTGTGTGTTGTTTTTCTAGGGCCACAACATCTAACTACAGACTATAACATTTGTATAAACATGAACTTCCAAACCTTGCAAAGACAGAGTTAATAAATACATTTTGAGGGACCTACTTAAGAGTTACGTCCCTCAGGAAGAAAAAAAAAGAAAGCCAGAAAAAAGGAGAAAATGACACAGATCACAGTGCAGATGACTATTTACCATTCACGGCTCCAAGGTTAGGATCTTCTACTGTCTCTGAACCAGAACCTTCTAGGTTACCATCATTGTGACCAACTACATCCTCATCAGGAATTGCAAGACCTAACCTTTTGGGGTCATCTGACTCAATGCTGAGGAGTGGGGGCTTCATAGGAGCAGTTGTTATCTAAATACCAACATTCAAGGTCTCCCTCTGTCCTTTCCATTAGGTGCTCCCGGCTGATACACATCTCATCTGTACTCACTGGCTGTAACCAAATCATGAAAGCCTTTCTAATGTCCGAGCTTCAGCTTGGTGTCACTAAAGTCCACTCTATTTCCGGGGCTGCCAGAGATACTCTGTACCCTTCACCTCATTAGCTACTACCTCAGGGCCCTCTTTGTAGACTGGTAGTATCAAGGCCAGTTATGTAGGCCATGGTGGTGCAGTGGTTAGCGTTGTCAGCTCACAGCAAGAGGTTCTCCAGTTTGACTCTCGGCTGGAGCGCTTTCTGTGTGGAATCTGCATGTCCTCCCCATGGTAGAGTGGCATTCAAAGACATGCAGGTAGTTGCATGCGTGAATGGGTGTGCCTTCTTTGAAGGTTGGGTGTCAGGCTGGCAACTCAGCATCATAAAAATCTTCTGCCAATCATTAGCAGACCGGAGTTCCACTGTGGCGACCCCTAACTGGGAAAAGCTGAAAGACACAGTATCAAGGCCACTTATGAACCCCATGCCATTACCATCATTATTGACAGTGAACTTTTTTCACTGTTAACCCCTTTGGCACTGGTGATATTGTCACCAACTCAGTCGGTGCTGACAGTGATTAGTCTCTAGGGTCTTGACTTCAGTGATTCGATTCCAAGATCAACCCCATCCCATCACAGGCCATCCACAATGTCAATGCAGTCAGAGTTCAACTCCTCTGTGCCGCACTTAGTGATGTCAGTCCTTAACCTGGTTCTGATGGATGTCAACACTGTAACCTCATCTTTAAGCTAGACTATGGCCCAATAACTTCAGTGCTGAGATGAGAGATTTGGTTCCAAGGGAACATTCGTGGGTTGTAGATCTGAAACACACACTTGCCATTGTGGCGCCAAAGACATGTAAAATGAAAGAATTAGACTCTAATAGAAAAATCCAGGGTATCCTTCAAAGTCTCAGAAAACCCAGTATGCAACCTTTACTTGGTCAAAAACAAACCAACAAGAAACTTCACAGTGTGAAGGGTATGCTGTTTACTTCCTGAATTATGTTAAGCACCTAGTTCATTAATAAAAATTGAACTGTAAAATATGTGTTACAAAATAATAAAATAGAAATAGCAGGTAGTTTACAGTTGAGTTAAAAATGGAATATCCTTTATTAAAACACACAAACTAGCAATCCTAGTTGAGTACAATGAAAAGCATCAAAAACTTTACTTATTTATATATAATCAAGTTATTTGGAGCAATGGAGTGGTTACAGAGGTCGGTTCTGTTAAGAGCAATAAAAGCATTACAATCATTCTTTTAACCAAGACTCCTTTACCTCTTAATACCATAGTGTAATCAGATACTGTGCTACCTAAAAATGAAACTAAAAAGCTACCGACAAATTACAATATAAGACAAGCTTATTAACACTTTATATATGCTAAGCAAATATTTCAATTCCAATCAAACGTTTCAATAAAAGATATTCCATTTTTAACATCACACTCTCCACACTACGAAGTTTCTGCTTGATTTTGACTCGGTATAGGTTTCATACTTGGTTCTCTGAGATGTTGATGGATACCACAGATTTTTCTATTTGCAGTTGGACACTGTGAAGTCTTTGTAGTGTTATCTATTCATTGCTCTGCTTGGACTGCAGCGTGTGTTTTTTTTCCACCACTCAGACTTCAACATGGAAGACAGCATGCTATTTGTCTTGCGGGCACCTACCTGAGAGAAGAATGGTGATGACAGGGTTAATCTATGGAACAGTAATGGTGAGAAAGTTCAAAACCCAGGTATGGACAAGTTTAATTCTTCTAATAAACTAGAAAAAAGAACTGAAACTCTTGAAATAGTTATTTTGGGAGCAAATTTATTTATAACAAAGTCTAGATAAGAAGAAACTACCTAGGGAACCGTGTGGCATAATATGGATGAAACCCTGATGCCTGAATGTCTGGATACCTTAACCAATGCCAGCTGCAACTTCATAATACTGTTCCTTAAAAATAACCTGGCTACACAGGAGGCAACTAAAGCTGCAGTCTCAAAGCTGGAGACGGCAATATTAAATGAGAACTATGATACGAGGTTTGATTCTGCAAGAGAGAGGGTAAAAGGCTTTGAACAATCCATTAAAGAATGTAAGCTAAAGAAGATGAAAAGGGATCAGGATGATAAGGATGACCCTGAGAGACTTAATAAAACAAAAAACAAAGCATAAAGATAGAAGATTTTTAACTACAACTATAGACGTGGTAGCAGAAGATTCAACAGAGGCTACAAAAAGTAACATCAATGTGACAGCAGACTCCAGCAGGTTTTTCAAAAGAGAAATCATCGCACAGAACTGAATAGATGTATGACACAGATGGAACAAGTACCCATACACCACCATCTTCACAGATGACCCTGGCTACCAGCACACCTAGGAGGTCCAACAAGTGGCAGGGCTACCTAGATCAGAACCAGACCCAGAATCACAGAATGCACCAGAACCATCAGAGTGATATGTTGGAGGAACATCTGAACCACAGCTAGAACCAACACCAGATCCATAACCGACAGGACAACTGAAACCACAGACAGCACAGCTACCAAGAGCAGCATCTGGAACACTGAGACCCATACCACCAAGAGGGACATTACCATCTGTACAGACATGAACCACAATACCAACAATAGAACCATTACCAATACCATTACCAGGACTAATGTCAGAGTCCCAAAGGAGGACAGTTCTACTAGAGTCACCAGGAAGATTACTACTACAATTCCCTGAGACTCCAGAGGGCACAAGAACAGTTTCAATGATCCCCAACCCCAGCCAGGGCCCATCTGGAAGACTGCAGAACCAAGCAATTGACAGGAGTGAGGGAAATGAAATATTTGGGGGAGCCCAACTACACTCCAGGACCAAAAACCAGATGGAGAAGCCATCTATGGCATTAACTTACCCCATTGTTTGAAGTCACTCCAAAAAAGAACTTACTGACATTAAGATTAGTGTACTTTCAAAGGGATTAACTTTAGTTCCCCACTACAGGTCTGATACAGTACAGGTACTGGTTGATTTAAAATCCTATGTCAGAAAATTGTATCTGAAAGTTCTGTTCCATGGTAAATGTGATAGCACTGAGGAAAAAAAAAACTATGGAAGAAATAATAAAAAGACCCAGGAATTACTGCCCTCCCTTACACCAAACTCGAGCAGCCTTCGAAGTCAAATATGAAATTTACATCAGGAAACTACTGCAAAAACCAACGGGGAGAAAGTTCTACAACCTTAACAAAGGTGAGAAAAAAGTACTGTTAGAGCTAGGCAGAGATACGTCTCAATGTGTTATGAAGGCTGACATGGAGGGGGTATTGTTGTTACTGGTACTAGCAGCTATAACCACAGGATAGAAGAAATGCTGAATGATACAAACTATTATGAGTCTGTAACTTTAGAAGTGATTAAGGCATCATACAACAATGGGTACACAGCCTTGACTGTATTTTATGAAGATGGTTTGTTAACAGATAACCCATTTGATTACCTACATACACCTTCCCCCACTTGCCTAAATTCTTTGGAATCCCTAAGCCACATAAAAATAGAGAAAATCCTCCTTACAGGCCAGTGGTTGCAAGAAGGGGGCCCCTGACTGAAGCTGCTGACATTTACCTGGATTTCTTGTTACAATCTCCAGCTGAGAAGAACATTTCACACATAAAAGACTCTAATGATTTTTTAAGGAAAATAAAAAATGTTACAGTTGATGCATACAGTATTTTATTAAAACAGATGTTGAATCATTGTATACTGTATTTCCACATAATTATTGTATTGAAACAGTGATTGATTCTTACGGGGCCGAATGGAGCAATGAAAAGTCAGCAAGCAAAGGAGAGGAGTTGTGCTGAAATTGAATTCATCCTCACGTCTTGGTGAGTACCTTCATGAGGTGGACCCTGTTTTCTACAAAATCTCACCAAGGCGACACTGATATATAGACTGTATTTATATAGCATATATCATGGACAGAAGTATGTCAAAAATTAAAAAAAGATAGCTGGGTGCACAAGACCCAGGATAAAAAAGTGCCCAATCCTGGTGGGGTGCACTGGTGCCAGGACTGGAAAAAATGACAGTGTAGAATCCTCAAAATATGGAAACATTCCTACAATGGGGGAAGAAGGCCCCCCTGTTGTAGAAGGAAGTAGCAGTCCACAAAAATCACAAAAACTGTTAGGCCAAAGAGTCATAAAGATGATAGAGCAGACTATTGATTATAAGAAAGAAATTATGTATTGTTACCATTATGAAAAAGCCCAAAATTTCCAGACACAAGATATATAAAACGACTAAGAGAGAAATTAGAGGAGAGAATAATACTTCCACAAGAAAAACTGTCAGAAGCTTCAAATGAAAATTTGTGTTCATTAATACAACAGATTTGTAAAAAACAGTATATTTATTTATTTAACATTTGTTGACCGGGAAAGTCCAACTAGGTTCCACAGATCCTGTTTTTAGTGGAGGCCCGGGGAGAAACACTCCAGAAGCATGTCTTTAGAATGTGGGAGGAAACCGGAGTACCCAGAGGAAACCCACGCGAATGCAGGGAGAACATGCAAACTCCACACAGAAGGCACCCCAGCCGAGAATCGAACCAGAGAACCTCTTGCTGTGAGGCGACAGCATTAACTGCTGCACCACTGCGCCACCCAATTAACAACAAATGAGCCTGAAATTGAATTCATCCTCAAGTCTTGGTGAGTACCTTCATGAGGTGGACCCTGTTTTCTACAAAATCCTTTTATATAGATCAAGAAACTTTGATCTGTTTGGAAAAAGAACATCTGAGGAAGTGCAAAAATATAAACAACAAAACCTAGAGATATTTGAACAATATAAAAAAGAAATATGGACATGGGAAAGAAAGGGAGATTTGATATGGTGCAATATTTATGCAAAGGTGAAAGCCAAATTACTCACTATGAAGAAGACTGCCCCAAAGATATTTAAAGAGAAATACAGGCAAAGGCATCCAGATATGGAAAAGTTTACAATAAAAAATATCATCACAAAGATGGAATGTAGAAAAGAAGATTAGTAAAGTAGGAGTTAATAAAACAGAAGATGAAGTTATGGAGTGCCTGTGAAGTGAAGAATTTGGTGTAGAAGGTCTAATACCGGTTACATCACAGCATGATGGAATGAGTCCTCAAAGTAGGGAGAAACAGGAAGATCAGGAAACATCTGAAGATGAAATATGGACATGGGAAAGAAAAAGAGATTTAATATGGTGCAATATTTATGCAAATGAGAAAGCAAAACTAAACTATAAACCTATGAACCTATGAATCAAATATATTTGAAGAGAAATACAGGCAAAGGAATCCAGACATGGAAAACTTTATAATACAAAAAATAAGAAGACAAAGAGGAAAAGTTTGAAAGGAGATTAGTAATGGAGAAGTTAAAGAAATATAAACTGAGGTTATGGCATACCTACAAAGTGAAGGATTCAGTGTAGAAAATTGAATGCAGAAAGCACCACAACAGGGTAGAGCAATGGATATCCAAATTAAGGTGAAACCAGTCGAACAGGAAGCAATTGGTAATGTGCCATATCAAGATACTTTGGAACCTTCCACAGGAAATCAGTATAAGCATTCACTTGAAGCTAAACAGCAAGGAAAGGAACAGGAAACTGTGGAAACTCTAATGCAGTCAATGTTGAGGAGTGATAGGCCAGTGAGTTCCCATATGACAGAACAACAGATGGCACAGGATGAAATTGAAGAGAAGATGCCACAGGAAGATGCTATAGAACTTTTTACAGAATGCCCACTGGAAACAGAAAACATAAGACGTGCCCTCAGTTTGGAAGAAAATGAGCTAAGAGAATAGTTGCTTGATTTAATAGATGTGGATAGATATAATAAGATCAATGAGAGAACTAGACTGCAGAAGGTTAATAAAACCCAAAATGTCAGAAGTCTGATAAAATAAATGAATGCAGTAATTAGAACTGTCCATAGAGATCCATGTGATATAACAAAAGTAAACAGGATATATTATTGTGCTGCTAAATTAATTACTGAAAAAGTTCTCCACAAGAACACAGGGTAGTGAGGGAAAGGAAGGGGAAAAATCAAATACCATCATGAAAGTATCGAACAGAGAAAACTATAAAGCAATAAAGAAGTATCACTTTTAAAGACTATAAAAGAGGGAATATATGAACAAAAATATTGAGAAAAATAGATGTGATTAAAGCATGCACAGTATTAGAACAGACCAGGATCTATCATGCACTATCACAAATAACAAACTAAAAATTTCGGCACAAGTGGAAAACCTAGAAGATACACAGATAAATATAAAGGAAAAGTACAAAATAAGCAATTTATTGATGACCCAAAAAAGTTTTATAGAGAATTGGGAAATAAGGTAAAAGGAAATGAAAGACTGCCAAAAAAAGAGGAAGTAGATACATTTTGGAGAAGTATCTATAAAGATCCTGTGGAACATAAGATGCTAAATGGATAGACAGAGTAAAAGAAAGAATAAGAAGTTTAAAGGTGCAGGATATGAAATGGGATGACGTAACAGCCAGAGAGATTTAGACAAAGTTAAGTAAAGCCTCTAAATATACCTCTCAACTGTCCAGGTTTTTGCAGAATGTCCAGAGTTTTGGCTCATATTTTTGGTCTGTTCTTCATAAAATTTCTGTTTTTCTGGTGAATCACTGGGATAATCTGAGGATTTACGGCACTAAATAATGACATAGATTTGAGTTTCAGACTTTAAATCCTTCAGAAAATGTATGCTAAAAGAAACCCTGTTACTCTAGCAACTTTCTAAGTTTTTAAGAACGATATTTAAAATATGTCCCTATTTCTGGGCCTTTGTTCTCCCATTCTGTTGGGCTTTGTCCAGATTTCTCACACTAAGAGGTTGAGAGGTATGCCTCTAATTGGAAAACCCCAGGCCCAGATGCCTAGCTTTTGGTTAAAGGTATTAACATCTTTGCATGATGATTTAGCCATGAGTAGGGAGTATTTATATGTGTACCCTGAACAGACACCAACCTGGCTAACAACAGGCAAAACAATACTCCTTCTTAAGAGTGAATCTGCAAGCTACCCTAAAATTATAGGCCAATAACTTGCCTTTCAACGATGTATAAACTATTCATGGGAATCAATGCCGACAGAGTTTATAGTCATTTAGAAGAAAACTAAATTATGGTAGTAGAACAAAAGGCCAATAAAAGAAAGTCATATGGAAAACAGGCTCATTTGTTGTTAAATAAAGTCATACTGGAGAACTGTAAAAAGGGGAAGAACTGAAGTATGGCATAGATTGACTATAAAAAAGCATTTGATAGAATCTCACATTCATGAATAAGAGTGTTTAAAAATGTATAAGATACACCCTACACTGATCGACTACATTACAGTGACCATGAAACAGTGGCAGACCACTTTGCAATTAAGCCATGATAAAGGACAGATTATTATCCCAGGGATAAAAATTCAAAGGTGGATATTTCAGGGTGACTCCCTGTCACTGTTCCTATTCTGCCTTGCCATTAACTCATTAAGCTGTTAACAACTTAGGCCATGGCTATAATTTGGGTCCTAAAAACAACAAAGTGTAATGACTTCTGCTCTTATCTTTGTCAATGAGTTAAAAGTACATAGCTCATCAGATGCAGAACTGAAAGCACAGCTGCAGGTTGTCAAAACTTTTTCACATGATATAAGAATGTCATGTGGCCTTGATAAGTGTGCAAAAGCAACCTTTAAAGCAGGAAAACTGCAGCACCAGGGAAACATCAGTTTGGGACAAGAATGTGATATAAGAGAACTTGAGCAAGAGGGAGTGTATAAATATTTGGGAACTGATGAAGGATCAACAATAAAACATGAACAAATGTGAATAAAATATAGTATGGGATACTTTAGAAGACTTAAATTAATTCTGAAAACAGTGTTTACATCTAGGAAAAAAATCCAAGCTATAAACCAATTTGCTCTTCCTGTCCTAACTTACAGTTTTGGAGTGATTGACTGGTCCCAAAATGTGTTGGATAGATTAGACAGGAAAACAAGAAGGATGCTTCATGCTCACCAAATGATTTATAAAAATCAGTGTATACCAAGATTATACATTCTCCATTCCGAAGGAGGGATGGGCCTCCTTGAAATTGATTACATGTATAGATCTGCAATCGTAGGACTCCACACATATCTGCTGATCTCACAAGACCCAAATGTAGTGAAAGTTTTGAAACATGAGGAGAATAAATCTAAGATGACTTCTCTACTTAATTTAGCAGAAGCATATTGGCGTCAAACAGGAATAGAAATCAAACCAGAAGTAGATAAAAATCAGGCAGCAACTGAATGTGCCAAAAAACAAAAGAAAGAATATAAAGTGAAGGACCAGATGAGAAGGCAAGAAATGTGGAAAAAGCATAGATATAGTTGCAAGTATAGAGAAATTCTGGAAGAACGTCATGTTGATGAGGAACAAACACAGGAATGGTTAAGAAGAGGTGAATTCAAACCAAGAGATGAAAGGTTAATATTGGCAGCTCAAAATAGTGGGCTACGTACACGCTGGTTTACAAAGTCCATTGAACATGTGGGAAAAACAGACAAATGTAGGTTTTGTAAAATTAAAGTAGAAAAAGTCACACACCTCATTAGTGGTTGTGCCATACTAATGGCAGAAGGACTGTATACTGAAAGGCATGACTGTTGCACTGGGGATTGTGCAAACATTACAGTATTGAAGTGGTTGAAAAACACTGGAAACATGAGCCACAAAGCATCATAGAAAGTTAGGATGGTTATATCACATGGGATCACCCATTACCAACAGTTCAAAAGATAGATGCTAGAAAACTGGATAGTGGTTCAAGAAAAGAAAAGAAAATTAGCAGTGATCATTGAAATTGCTACACCCATTGACTACAGTGTCTTGCGTAAAGAGACACAAAGTCATACAATATCAGGATCTGCAGGCAGAAATGAGAGTAATGTGGACGAAAGATACCCAGACAGCTCCAATAGTAGTTGGAGCAATGGGTCTTATAAAAAAGAATTTACAATCATATTTAGGTATTTTACTAATCCATGTAACCCCGTACGAATTGCAGAAGCTTCATTACTGGGCACATTGCAAGTGCTGCAAAGAGCACTTTTGGCTGACATCAAAGATTGAAACAATATTAATTTCATGAACTTTAATTGTACTTTGAGTTAGGAATGGGGTCCATTCCCGTCATAGTATTAGAAACCCAAAGGATTTGGAGAAATTAAAAAAGAACAACAAAGGCACAGCAGCACAACATGAAAGAGCATGTAAACTTTTAGATGGAGTGCTTAGCTATAATTCCTTTATGTTTAATGGAAATTACTGTAGACAAAAGTATAGTATAGACATAGGAGCACCTATGACCCCTAGTCTAGCTAACATAGCTCTAGGCAAGTGGGAAGAGGATTATGTTTATAACAACAGAGAACATATGCAACATATCACAGTATATCTGCACTTTATTGACAACATTGTTATTGTGTGGAAAGGAGACAGTGCTAAATTAGAAGAGTTTAGCAGCTCTCTGAATCAAACCACCATCTTCCTGCATTTCACCTCTTCCCAAAGCCTTACCTTGGCAGTCTTCTTAGATATGCAGATTACTAAAGACTTGGACCAAGGTAAAATTGACATAGATCTTTACAGAAAACCTACCAAAGTTAACCTCCTGCTACATAATAAGAGTAAAAATATAACATTGTTAAGTCCCAGGCTACAGATCACCATGAAAATAGAATCCTTCCTGTGTCTTTTGGCAGTATATACAGGAGGGAGACATGTTTTTCTGCCCTTATTTAAAGAAACTGATTAAAACTAACACAGGAGGTGTGATCCTGTCACACTGACCTACCTCTGCTGAGAAAGGGATCCATTAAGAATCCTTCTGATACATTCATCAACAGTTGGCGGGGGGGTTCTGCCTTCCATCAGAATAATGAAATGGTAGACTTCGTCTGTCAGCAAGCTTGGTAAGAACCAGCCCTTATGGAACTGACACTGAGGAAACATAATAAAGTTCTTAGGCCTTCTAAAGATAGGCCATGTTGGAGCAAGGCACTCCATGTAGACTCTATTGTTGCATTGTCTACTAATAAGAAAGGTAAATGTTCCAACATATGTCTGGGTAATTCACCCCTATAAGGAGTCCAGAGTCATGGACTGCCTTGGGAAGCATGTATACACATCAAGTGCATTCTTTATTACACCCATTAATTACTTGATGCACAATAGCATTTCAGAGGGATCTAACAGTTAAAACACTAGGAAATATAAACAATATGAATCTTGAAGAGGCATGAAAAAGGTAGAATCATAAAGTGGCCACCATGAACAAAATCATCATGCTGTTCTTGAGATTATTGTTGCATACGGGGCAGAGAAGGCAATGGGGTTAAGTATCATCATGAGGTGGCAGGCTTGGCTCAGGCTTGCAAAATTTGAGGGACACTTCAAGGTGGCTTTTGCCAGTGCCTCCTATGATGTCTCCACCTTGACTAGACTGAATGTAAAAAGCAAGTTTCAACAGACTCAGCAGGAAGGCAAATTAAATTTTCAGTGCTTTGAAGGTTCTTTCCTATGAACCAAAAGGGAACAAAGAACATCTGGTTTAGAAAATCCTAAAAGTTCCATATGAGCAGCATGAAGGTAAGATATCTCCCCGCTGATATGGCAAGTTCAGTAATGGTCACTGCCCTAGATGATCTGGAAGTATGCAAATCCAGAAATTCTGTAATCCTACCTCTGAAATAGGCAACAGAACCCAGGAGGGACTGTCTGACTGTCCCTCTCTGAAGGCAGTCAATGATCATATTTACTTGCATCCTGAAATGTGATTGATCATTGTAGAGGACAATTCATCAAGATCATCATATCCATAGGCTACTTAATTCCTTTTACAGTAGCCCTATTGCCACCATATATTCTACCTGACACCCCCCCCCCCTCACCCAAAAAAAAAATCAGTAATTCAGCAGGTCACTAATCTTTTATGAAAAAGGGCAATTCAAGAGGTCCAACAACACCAGACATGATCTCAATTTAACTTGAAGTTCTTTGTACCCAATAAGACAAAGGACCTTAGGATGACATTTGACCTCAGTTACCTAAACCAGTACTTTGAAAACAAAATTCTGGGTTGTCACAGTGCAATCTAGCCTTCCTTTTGTACAAGAAGGTTACTCAATGTGCTCTTTGGATTTCCAGGGTGCCAATCTTCACATAAAAGTAGGAAAGACATCCAGAAGATTCCTCTGGTTCCAGTTTGGAAAACAGTTAACTTCCAATTCATAGTCTTGAATTCTGACTCATCATAGTTTCCAGGGTTTTTATCCGGTGCATGGCAGCAGTAGTGCGTCACATTAGGCTACTGGGATCAACATTTTCCTTGTATCTAGACAACTGGCTCATAGCCATTACTTCAAGGGAGTCTCTCACAAAGACAAGGACCTTTTTTTGCTCCAATTAAATATGTTCTTTGGAACATCAGTCAACCTACTAAAGTTGCAGCTGGAGCCATCCCAGACATTGATTTATCATTAGCCACCAAGATATTAGATTAACAAAGATGAGTCTCCCAATACACCAATACAAGAGACAGTCAGGTGCTATCTGCATCAGGATACACCTATACCAGCCTTAGCATTAAGGACTGTATACTTAAAGGCAGTGACCCTACATATGGTAGACTTTTCTGGTATCCCATAAGAGTTTTTCAGTGGACATTGAGAGTACAGTGATCACAGCTTCATGACCATGCTTCATGTCTCAGAAAACATGAATTTCCAAATCTTGTTGCAGTCACCTGCAATGGTGGCTTCAAAAACAGAAGCTATTGTTGGAAAGTCTTATTCTTTCTCCACTCTTGACACCATGGATGTGTCTGTTTTGAGGCTGGAGTGGCATTATCTAGGTCAGATGGTCCAGAGAACATGGATGCAGTGAGTGCTTCAGTTGAGTGACAATATCCTTGAAATGTGATTGGTCCTACTGGCATTTCAGGCCTTTCAGGATTACCTTCCCCACTGTGCAATACACATACATGTTGAAAACATGTTACATCGAGCATTAAGGGAGGATCATATCCTACCATCTCTTTGGGAGGCAATGAGGATATGCGCATGGGCAATCAATTCACAGTTCTTTCTAGTGGCTAAACACATTCCTGGTCAAGCCAATACCTTAGTGGACAAACTGAGCAGATGACTTCTAATGCTTCATGAGTGTCTGTAAGCTTGTCTGAAGCAAAGATGTTTTTCTGTTGCTGGGGGAACCCTTGCAGTAATAGTTTTGCCTTGCATTCCATGAAAAGCAGCAACTTATTTTCCTTAATTCCTCCATAGGATGACTCCAAAAGATGTTCTGGTCCATCCTTGTCCTCCAGGTTTCCTCTGTGCCTTCCCTCCATTGTTGTTCTGAATGATGAAGTTCATTCAGAAAGCCAGTCTGTGTAAGTCTGTATCATTCTAATAATCCTGTTTTAGCCCTAACAGGTCTGGTTCTGACTGCTATGGCTTCACCTACTATGGAAACTCCTCCTGCTAGAGTATCATCAACGATTTCTATGTTGCTCTTCCAGTAAGCCTCCCCCAGACATTCATTCCCCCAAATTAACAGCATGGTTTCTCCACTTCCACAACTGGCCAAGGAACCTTCATACCCTCTAAGGGTGATATAGTTATTAACAGTTGGATACGAAGACATAAACATAAGTGACATACATTTGCTTTATGGGCAACTTAACAAGGTCTAGGCCCATTCACTCTCATACAGTTTGCAAAATCCTCCTCTTCCTATCAGAGATATATAATAAGGGTTCTAGTTTTTTTACAATAAAAGCTGTCCTGGCAGCTATCTCAACTTACCATCAGGGTCTCAGACATTCATCTTTGGCCTCTCAATGAGTCTGCAAGGCCTTTGTAAGAGGGGTATTTATATTCAAACCTGAATACAAAGACCCAGCACCTCTGCTGCATCTGAATTTTGTATTGGAATAACTAATCTTCGCTCCATTTGAATCATCAAATCAATAAAGGCTGACCTTAAATGTATTTCTTGGAAAACCTTATTCTTAATTGCTATTATGTCAGCTAGGAGAGTCTTAGAAATGTGTTTTTTCCTCTAAGACCCCTTACATTATTTTCTACAAAAACAGACTGGTACTCAAAAGTAATCTAGTCTTTATGCCAAAATTAGTATCACACCTTAACCTAAATCAAATGATAAATCTTCCACTGTTCTTCTCACAATAGTCAAATAGATGAGAATAACAAATGACATTGTTTGTACATCCATAAACTGCTTTATTACTACTTAGAACACACCAAACACATAAGAAAAGATCAACAGTTATTCATACCCTTTGCTGCAAATATTTTATGATTGTGGTAACGGTAACATTGTCCAGGTGACTATCCAAATGTATTCTATTCTTTCATCCAGTCAGACACTTTTACAATCCAAACCAAATGTCCATTTCCCAATAACTATAGCAACATCAACAACATTATTTAAGAATTTGTAAGTGGATTACATTTGCGAAGCAGCAGCATGGACTTCATTTCATAAGTTTGCCGAACATTATAAGGTGGATGTCATACGTACATTAAGATCTTCATTTGGTACCACCATTCCCTAGGGCACTTTATCGTGAGACCACCCAAGATATTATGCCGGTTACACAGTTCTAGTATTACCGTGTAAGGACTGGACTACTGCAAATAAAAAAGTTATGAACTCAACATAATGATAGATCTAGTTAATCCTTGTCCATCCACTATATTATACCACCCACTTTATCCTATCAAATTGATACCTGTGCATCATCCTAGAGGAGAACTGGAGGTCAACAGGTTATTTCATGCAGGAAAGGTATATTCTGACTTAATGTGTATAGGTACAAACACAGAAGCCTAGTTATTTTTCTGATTGCATATATCTGAAGGGACCATATTTGCTTTCTTAACTATTTATACTGGTTTAACTTGATATGGAATCATAGGTCACAAGGAAGGAGCCTGAACTTGCAAGAATTTCTAACAGTTGCTGGGAACAGGGATCTGCTGCAACAACCTGTCCAAGTATTATCCTGTACAGACAAGAATCAACCAGTTTATGTTGTTTATTTCTAATAGTCTTGTTTATTTTGATCCTACATTGTTCTTTACAATAATTTCTACACTTTATAAAAAATTATCCATTTTCCTTAGTATTTGATTTCACAAACATATTATGGTTTCTGTTTCACCAAATACATATTTTTTTTATCAAACTAGGACACAATTTGTTCTTCTGTCATCATCACTATGCAGCAATACAATTTCATTTTTACCTGGGCATAGCTTTTAATCAAAATACTTACTATCCACATCATTTATCATTTCAGTATTTGGAGTAGTGATACAATTTCCAAATTCAAGTGCTTAAAAGACTTTACTGTCACAGAATTGATAAGTACATGTTTATCTATATCTGTTCATCCTGATAGGGACAGAAGGTAATTTATAATTATAAACAGTACATCATACGTCATAGTAAAGACACAGTGAAGCAACAAATTATATCCAGATGCAGCTTACCTAATATGTTTCTTTGCAGTCTGACATAAGCCTAATCTGGTAGTAGCATCTAAGTTTAATGGTTTTCAGCTTTGTTAGTTATGGTTAAAGTCATCTGTCACAATTAACTGTGTATAAGACCATAGAGTTTTACTTAAATTCTGAACATATTTAAAATTACACCACAGAGTTCTATCAGGAAGATATACTGCCATGATAAATGTGCTATTATTAGTTTGCAGTGCCATCGAAACAAAATTAATACTATATTTGTCGTAATGTGTTGAGTGCTCCTAATTCTGGATGCCATGCTGTCTCCAGTTTGGTATTAAAATCCTTCATTTTAGCTCTTGCACTTTGGCAGTTAACACAGATGATGTCTGGCAGTCAGAAGAGAGGGTTACAGAGTTGGATTACTTCAGTCCTAGTATGCCTATTGCGTGACTTTGAGCAAGTCAGTTAATTAGTTAATGCTTGGGGGTAACTGTGAATTTGGTCTATGCTCTTCAATGGACCCCTGGACTGTAAACCTAGTAACTACCTATGAATATTTAATAGAATAACATATAAAAGTTTTATTATAGTACAGAACTATTTACCAAATACACGTAATAACATCCAATGTGATAGTAAACAAAGTCCAAAATGTTCTTATGTCTGTGGTGCATACACCTTATTACCACAACTATTATGGGATGGACTCCCTTATATGGTGAAAAAAAAACACCTCCCAGTCAACAGCAATGCAGTTTAAGTTGCTAGGGGTAGCAGGAAATAGCATTTTGTTGCCAGAAAGTAGTACATTTACAGTGTCCCACAACTAAAATCCTCATTTTATATGTGTAAAAGTCACTTTTAGCAGTACTAAGCAAAATTACTTTGCATGCTGACCGAAGTGATTTTTCTAATGCTGGCAAGTTCATAGGTTCATAGGCAGGTACTAGGCTATCAGCCCTAGGGCCTGTACAAGCCTAGCCAGAAAGGTACCTTGGCTTTCGCCACTCAAGAAAATTATTTTCCTGTGCCACTGTCGAGGAGAGCCACAGAGGTGATCCCCGGGGTGAATTTCCTATTTCCCATCCAATCATCAAGATTTTTCTGGAAGAGTGCTAATGAGGAGCTTTGTTTGATATAGATAGCGAGTTTGTTCCAGAGTATGGGAAGTCTCTGGGACAGGAATCGATCCCTCCAGCATGTTCTGTTTATTGTGGTGACAAGGTTTAGGTCCATAGAGTGTGTAGCTCGGAGGGATTAGGATTTATTTAAGTGGAGCATGTCCAACAGCTCTGGGTTTGACATAGCTTTATATGTTAGGCAGAGATTGCCTCTGAGTAGGTGATATCTGATGGAGTAATGTTGGAGATTTTTGAGACGGTCTGCGTAGGGCATCTGTTTGAGGCAGGCAATCCTCTTTGTGAAGTATTTCTATGGCCTTTCCAGTTGTAGATGTGTTGTGAGGTACATAGCAAAAGGAGTATTGTACTCTATAATGGGTCTAATGAGTGATGAGTAGAGGGGAACAATGACCTCTTTTTTCCTGGATGAGAAACCTTTTGTGATGAGGTGTGCCATATAGAAGGATTTCCTGACTACTGTGGTGATGTGACTATCAAAAGAGAGACTACTGTCCACCTGTGTCCCAAGGTCTCTTATCACACTTTCAGTGTTAAGTATTGACTACCACCTATGCGGTAGCTCATGGGTACAGAGTTTTTACCAAAGGGGATGACATTGCACTTTTTGGCATTGAGCTTGAAGCCATGGCTTTGACACCAGGCATCTGTCTCAGTGAGGCCCTTTTGTAGGATGTCCACATTGTTAGAAGTTTTGATTATGGCTCCTAGTTTGCAGGCATCTGCAGACTTCATTAGTCAAAGACCTTCTGTGTTAGCCTGTAGTTCAGAAAAGTAGATAACAAACAGGAGAGGACCCAGGACTGAACCCTGTGGTACTCCACATGTCACTATGAAGTTGGATTTGGAGTCTGCTACTTTCACAGTGTGGGTTATATCAGTCAGCCAGTTGGCAACCAATCTTGTGACATAGGGATTTATACCTAGTTTAGTGAGTTAATCTATAATTCCAGAGTGGGGAATGGTGTCAAAAGCCTTGGCAAGATCTAGATAGGCTGTGTGAGCCACCTTCCCCTCATCTACCTCTTTGGTGACTGCTTCAAAGAAGTCTATCAGGTTTAGGAGACATGATCTGCCTTTTACAAATCCGAACTGAGTGGGGTCCAGAGTTTGGAGATTACCAATGTCTTTGTTTATAAGTTCCATGATGATACATTCCATGGCCTTGCAGACCAGGCTCATTAGGCTAATGGGGTGGTTGTTCCTGGGGTCCGTGGTGGCTCCCCCTTTGTGGAGTGGGATAACCGTCGCTGTGTGCCATTCAGTGAGCACAAAGCCTGAGGTGAGGTTATGATTGAATAAGGTGCTTAGGTGGGGTGCCAGTTCATTCTGTAGTTCATGTAGAACACAGCCTGGGATGTTGTCAGGTCCCATTGATGCTGTGTTCTTTGCTTTGGAGAGTGTGGTTTTTACCTGTGCAGCCGTGTTACATGAACTTTGCATTCTTCAGGTATAGAGATGGGCCCTTTAGGGGATGAGAGGGGGGGTAAAGTTAGCACTGAACCTATCTGCCAGGATGTTGGTAATATCAGTTGGTTCTGTATATTTAGTGCCATTGTGCTGTAACTCAGAGTAGATCTGAGTGTTGCCATTGAGATTCATGACATAGCTGTAGAATGCTTTGTGGTTGTCTTTAGAATCAGTGGTGATTTTATTTTCGTAACTAGCTTTGGAGGATTTTTATGAGGGATTTCAGTTTCTTACTTAGGCTGACCAGGGAGTTGGCTTTCTTTTTTTGGAGGATAGCACCTAGGTTCTGTTAGGGATAGCATGATCCATGCACTCGTGTACGTGCTTAGAAAGTGCATTTGTGTAGGATTCAGCAGTTGTACCTCTATTGTCTATCTGCATGGGTGTCGTGAAGTTTGCTACTTCTGTCTTAAGAAGCGTGAAGTTGGCTTTGGTGAAATTCTTTACAGTGGTTTCCCTAATGGGGGGTGGGGGCATTATGTGGATGTCTAGGTTAATTAGCTTGTGGTCCGATCTGAACAATGAGGAATTGACCTCTGGTGTGGAACACTGGTCACCCAGGTTGGTAATGACCAGGTCTAGGATATTGCTGCCCCTGGTGGGGGTGTGGAAAAGTTGATCCAAGGCGATGGAATTTATGAATTTCAGAAAACGTTGAGCAAAAGAGTTGGTACATGAGTAATTTTCCCAATTAATGGTGGGGTAGTTGAAATCACCCATTATTAGGGTGTTGGGTTGCACCCTAATATTTTCCAGTGTATCAAGAAATAAGGAGTGGGAATCCTGGGGCATGGTGGGGGATCTGTAGCAAGTTACAATTTGGATTGCTGTCTTGCTCAGAGTTAGTTGCACTTGGATAATCTCGGATGCATTATGCTGAGTAACTAGCCTGGAAGTGTGGATATCCTTAATGAATATGGACACGCCTCCGCCTTTAGTGTTTCGGTCCAGGTTAGGTGGCCGACAGGTGTGGTATGAATTATAGCTTAGTAATACAGGGGTGCTCTCTGGAGCCTTGAACCGGGTCAGTGTCACTGCACACATGTCGATGTTCTCCATTTTAAGGAGTGCCTCGATTGAATGCATTTTGAGATTTAGACTTCTAGCATTGAGTAGCATTACCTTCAGATTTTGCTTGCGTGTACCTGTTACGGTGGTGAGTTTATTATTTGAACCTTGCCTAAAAAAGGCACTATAGGGGTGGCAAGAGCCTTAGCTTCCTTAACGGATGAAAGGGATTTCTTCCAGTCCAATAGCAATGGAGGCTTAAGTTGACAGGGGTGGTAGTCTAAAACAAATACATTTATAAGTTTGTCACACTTGAAAATTTTCATATTTTAGATGTTTAAAAGTCTCTCTGTTCTGGTCACACCAAACATTGAAACCTTGCAAGCAAAAACATCCATGTTATTCACTTTGATAAGTGTTCCCTGTATGTCTAAAGGAGCCTCCTTCCAGGCAATAACAATTTGAATTGATAGGAGTACCGGAAGATACCAGAGAACTACATTTGATGAATCATGTAAAAGTACAAGTCTCATACTTAAACAAAAACTTATTTTAGACGTTTAAAATCTCTTCATTTTTAGCAGCACCAAACAGTTTCACAAAAAAAGTTGATTTCACTCAATTTAACATATTTGTGTACATGGTAGAAGAAACCTCCTCATAAGAAATACCAGTGTAGGTTTTTTGTGGATTCTTCATTACTGGGGACAGCAGATGACATCAGAAAAATACTATTTTTTTATGTTTTTTTAATGTACGTTTGTAAGTTTGCACTGTTTTTGAGATTGTGGCATGCTCAGATGTTTTTTCTGGATGGCAGATCTTTTTTGTATCACTTCTTTTAACTATAAGACTATAAAATATCACAAATATGGCAAGGAAAGTCTAGGATATTTAAAACCTTTAATAAAACTGGCACTTCAGCATTTTGCCTTCTAGGGGGATATTAAGCAAATGAACAACATCTTTTTAAATACATTCATAAAACCATTCAACACATAAACGATCAATCAATTAGTCAATTATTTTTCACATAACTTTTTAAAAAGTGTAAATTTCTAAAATATTTTTATTATAGTAATTCTATGCAGTCTAATTCAGTGTATAGACCTTTAGGCATCAACATTTTTCATTTTCAATATTAATTGTGTTTCTAGTTATAACAATAAAACTGTAACATATCCCAATCTAATTAATGTGGTATTTTCCCACTGTATTGATGATTTATTGATTGTTTGTGATAGACAGCTTGATAAATTTCAGATACTGTTTATGAGTTAAATACTAATGCAAACAATTTTCATTACAGGAAAAGAATGCAGAAATTAGACTAATTTTTGTATATGTCTTTGAAGGGTGCGGTTTGACATGCATCTTATAAGTAAACTTTATAGAAAGTAAATTCCTACAATTTGTTTCATGCTACAGTAATCATCCATCACTTCTTATTAATTCTGCCATATGTCAAGCTCACACAACAGTATCAGATGAACATTTTCAGACATCATATGTGGATTTCAAGCAGAGGTTTTTGGCTAGAGGCTACTCAGAGTTACAGTTTGATAATTGTGTCATAAAGTTTGAAAAAGTGAATAAAATCAAGAAAGTTTTGACTGGGAAACTTGAAAGAGAGAATCACAGTCAAGTCACCTATACTAAGTTTTCAGCAAGGCTATATTGTTTGACATTGTAGCATTGACCAATAATAAATTATCCTTCTTTGATAAACATTATTCCAAAGAATATGCATTTTTTTCTATAAGAGATGAGAAGCTATTTTTTTTAATTAGAAAGAGGTATTCATTTATTCACGGGGCATCAAGAAGCAAAATGACTTTTCCGTGTATTATATTTGTAAATATTTAAGAAATATTCATGAACATTTAATTAAAGGAGTAAATCATGTGTCAAATTTTGTCTTTTCATGTAATTCTCAGAGAGTACTGTATGCACTTTCTTATGAGTGTCTGGAATCAATATGGCACATTGGGCAAATCAAACACAAGACAAAGGCTAAAATAATAGACCAATTAGGTGACAATCATAGGCAGATGGCTTCCAGTCCTATGGCAATAAACTTTAAAGAAAAACATGCAGGCATTGCTAAATGTTAATGACTGCTATCTTGGCTAGTCCTTCACTAAATGCCCTGGAGGTTTGAATTTGTATTGATTAAACTGGTAGCACAGTTAATCCTGAAATGCAAATGTTGATAACTAATGGTTTAAACACAGAATTAAATTGGATGGTGTTACTTTAATGAAAATATATGGAAAATGAGCATACCCAACATGTCTCATAAAAGTAATTGATTAATTGAATTGTTGATTGATAAATTGTATGTTGATTGATTTTGTAAAGTTATTTAAAATACAGTGGACATTTGTTTGCTATCCCTTTAGAAAATGAAAAACAGAGGCAGTGGGGTTTATTAAGCATATTAAACCTCCTCTGCATTTCCCTCTAGAAGATGAAAACAGAGGCATTGGGGGTTATTAAACATATTAAACTTCAAAGACTTCCCACTGCCATTTTTGTGTAACTTTATAAACCAGTATTTTCCCATTGGTGAGCCAGTTTTATCAGCAATGTGGATTTAAGGTTTGATTTCCTGTTTTTTACAAGAAATTTACTAGCCATCAAATGACTTGCTTTCTTTAGCTTCCATGGATAAAATGTTTAGCAGTAGATTATTTTAGTTATTATTATTATATTCCAAGGTAATTATTCACCCTTAAAGAGCCCAAACATTCCTCATTCATAAAATAACAATGTCCTTTCTTGCTGTACTGTTTCATTCATTCTTTGAGTATCTGTTTTATCTAGTTCAGGGTTGTGAGGCAACTGGAGCTTGTCCTCACAAACAGTAGACATAAGTCAAGATATTATTCACAGATAAGATGCCAGACTGTGACAGGATGCACCCCCCATCACACACACACACACACACACACACACACACACACACACACACACACACACACACACACACACACACAAACACTGTGCAAACTTTGCATGCATACCTGCAAGGAACAATTACAGGTTCATTTGCTGCACTCTCATTTAGACTATGGGTTAATTTTTGAGATCTTGTCACCAAGTCAAATGTCCACTGTCCATCCTGGCAGTTCTATCATATAACCAGTCTGACATTTTCCTATCAACTTCAATCAGCCAAATATTATTAGCAATGGCTTCCATATCCCATTCCCTTTACCCAGTATCTTCATAGAGCTTTATTTTCCACAAAACAATAATCTATGAATAAAAGTAAGTATTAAGCCCCATTATTATACAGAATATATTTTCTATTAGATTTATTGGCAGCAGACATCTTTAAATGTTACCACAGCCTTATTTTTCACCCCTTGCAAGTTATTGATGTTGTTGTTGTTGTTGTTATTATTATTATTATTATTATTATTATTATGATTACTTTCTCAGTTTTTTAGTTTGTCCTTTCTTCCCATCTTAGCATCTACTCCCCATAAATCTATATCAATTTTCCTCTGAATATGTAGTGGTATTATCAAAAAGATTAAGTTACTTCCAGCAACTGATGTTTCTTATTTTCTAAGGAAAACAGGAATTAGTAATTATCACAGTTCTTTTTATAATAAATGATGTCTGCTATGATTAATGTCCCATGCACCAGACAATATATTATCAGAATTTTACAATTATGCATTGTAAATGCAATTCTAGCCCCAGCACAAAATCCAAGTATGATAATTAATAGAAATATTAACCCATCATTCAAGTCTTAAATGTTTCTGTTGTCTTTTTCTAACTACATATTCTCATATCTTGCAAAACATAAATAAAATCAAATGCATTTACTAAAAGCTCTAATAGTTTGCAGCCTTAAAGTATGAGACCCTGTAATCCTTTATTCTAGCATTTCTTTTAATTAATATTTTCTCTTTTTTAATTCTTTCTTTTGTCTTCTCAAAGACACTACTGCTTTAGCTGTTTATTTATCCACACCTAATTCAAAATCTTATTTTATAATATAAACCATGAGGTCCTGTTTTGAATTTCCACAACCATGTCTTCAGAACTCCTAACTCTGATGGCTCCATCCCCAACATATTTACTTGAAGAAGAAACTTTTTTTGCTTTGCATCTTTCTCTGCAGATGCAAACTAAACTTTTGTTGGTTGTTTTCTTCTACCACAGTCTTTTCCATTGTTTCCTTGTATACTTGATACACAGGGTATTCAAACAGTAACCCCTCCCTTCTTTCTCCAGTCAAACTGAACATCTTCCCGAATTATCCTGGTTCCCTTCCTGTTCAGTTTTTAAAGTGGTCATTTGTATATTCTAGCTCTTATCCTTTCTGCCTCTCTTTAACCAACTATGGACAGTGTTTCTATCTGATGTTGCTCTAAACACTGTATGTATTTAAAACTTTGCATATACTTATTCACATCACAGTATTGTGGAATGTTTTTGCATATTTGTTCTTTGTTCACCATGGGTGCTTTTTTTTCTATAATGTTAAATTATGCAATAAAATATATTTTGGAAAAAAATGTTTGCACTTAAATATAGGTATATCTGGCACAGTTTTTGAGTTAATCGACAGGGAAAGTAACTAACTGGCCACCACTTCCCCATATGCCCCACCACAGAATTTCAGACCACCCAGGAGGGGGCTTTATCCCCACACCCCCCTAACTATATATGCCAACTCCAAGACAGCACTACAGTGGGTAAAATGGCAGATGGGGAAATCGTGGCCAACTAGTTACTTTCCCTGTTGATGAAATGAGCGTTCACTGAATGAATGTTTAATGGATAGGGTTCAATGTTTAGTTGTTTGATGGAAGGTCAGTTCAATGGTTGAACGTAGACCCACAGTTTTCTTCATATTTTCTATGTTCACAATATACATCTGTGAGAGAAGGAAATCATTGGGGGTTATTTCTGGCATACCTATACCCTGTTCACTCACATTTTGCTTCAGGCTGTTGGGTATTTTCAATGATACTGGGTCTTATTTCACTGGTAGCAAGAGAGAAATGTTTGGTTAAGTGCCTTATACAGATTTTCACTGAATGTAAGTGCAGACTGAAAGAATCCAACCCAGGACAACAAGATAAAGCCTGCAATTAGTTCATAGCCTTAAGACTTTATAGTAAATTACCAATCAGTAGAAGTATCATGTTTAAATATGGGATTCTTATTCGAACAAAGGAGCACCAACCCTGATAGCCAGAGTCTTAGGCCAAAAGGTCTTACCATTTAGTTTTAAAATTAATCAAAAGTATTTAAAAATATGTCTAATTTCTTTCAAAACTGTATTAAAATGGATTCCTTCAAAATGTTCCTAATAACAGTGACTGCAAAAATCGTATACATTTAATTCTGAAAAAAAACACCCAGTGCAAGTCATATCCACATCAGTATAAAATATTTAACATTCTGTTTCAATGGTAAAAAACAGAAGATTTGAGGTTTCAGACGTCTCCTATGGAAAAATGCCTCATCCTTCTAATCATTTAATAGCTTTTTTTTTTTTTTTGGTTGGGGGGGATAAAAACAACCCGAACATAACCACATGGTATCTGTATTCAAATGATAAATGTAACCGTTTAGTAAACAAAATATCTATGGTCTATCTTATGCATTTCTTTGCATTGGTCCTGAACAAGCAAACACAGACATCATCTATATGTTTTTTCTGTGAAAAAAATTATATTAATATTAATATTAAATGCATGTTCAAAGGGCACTCAAGAAAGCAAAGATATGATGTGGGAAAATTGGTTCAGTAGTACATCTCTCCCTTTTTTGCCAAAATGTCAAAACAAAATTGTATGAGCTACAAGAGCAGGATTTTTCCATTTTTTTTTTTTTATAATTTATGTGTGTGTGTGTGTGTATGTGTGTATGTCTATGTGTGTGTGTGTGTGTGTGTGTGTGTGTGTGTGTGTGTGTGTGCGTGTGTGCGTGTGTGCTTGCATGTGCATCTCAGTATTCTCTCTATATATATTTATATATATATATATATATATATATATATATATATATATATATAGATATATATATAGATAGATATATATAGATAGATAGATAGATATACACAGAAACACACACACAGACACATTATATTATTTGAGGTAAATTTAGCCTCAAAATAGAAGTGACTGCTATATAGCATTGTGAAGTCATGCATTCTTGGAAACCAGGTTCATGTAAGATGTCAAACTGAGCACTGATTTTGGATAAGACAGAAGCCAAGCAAAGACTATTTCTGTTTGTTTTGAGACATCTGAAGATAGACACATTGCTGTAAACTAGGCACAATTGGTCAAATTGGCAATAAGACAGGTTTTGTAATTAATTTAATGTAGCTTGCAAAATGTCAGGCAGATGGTATATAACTCCTTTGCCATGTTCGCTGAGGCTTGAAACACTCTGCATTCTTTCCTCTTTGGCAATCTTTAAAGGTTTTCAGTGCTTGTTGAGCAAGCTGTATCCTAAGCTACTCTTCTTCGTAGAAAGGCTTGACCTTACATCATTAAAGGCTTAATATTTTTCATTTGAGAGGAAAACGCTCATCCTTTCTGTAGTCAGATATCAGCGTTCTGTGTGTGCATCAGTATATTTTATGAGAAGCACAGGCTTTTGGTGAAACAGCAGTTATAAAGGCATTTAGAAAGTCATGTTTTTGTGATATATGTCATTTAATCATGCATTACTCCAGATAAGTACAAAGTTAGGTTTCCAGTCCTTGTTTCCTGTCAGACCACACAGACAGATTAGCTGTATATGTTTTTTATGAGAAAAATTTTCATAATTTGCACAGGATAGGAAGTAAAATAATTTTTCAATTTCTTAAGGAATATTTATCAACTGTGCCTTACTGCACCTTAGAGGTGTGAAGTAAGAATATATTTCCATAATCTGGCATTGCTTTTCACTGAGTTACAACTTTCCCATCAATGTTGGATACAGTTTTGTATATCCTAGTCTGACACAATTTCCCTTCCTTTTTCATACTATGATCTAGAAAGATATGTTCAAAAGCCTACCTCCTACCAACAGTAATGTGCTCTCATGAAACAAACACTCATCTGGATAAATGGTCAGAAAGTTCAATGGCCAGAGTTATAGCTTCTGACACAAAGCAATGAAATCATGCAGAACATCCTGTTCTAGGTGACAGAAGCCCTTGAGTTGAGTGTTCATAACAGTAGAGGGTTAAGTAAAGATAATATGTACCTGCAATAAATATATTTAAATAAACATGTTACAGTGGACCTCTTTACTTTACAACTTATAAGGTCCTGATGGGGGGAAGGTAGTGAAAACTATGTTCTTACAAAATAAATGTCTAGAAGTGAAACAGTATTATGTTCTAAAAATACATTAATAAATAGAGCTAAAGTTAGGAACGATGAATATGACAAAAATAAATAGCAACAGTTTCTTTAGGTACCCTCCCTCTTTGGAGGTGCCCTAACTACTAACATGAGTGGGAAGTTGTCCTGGATAATAACATATTGACTTTGGAAAATAAAATGTACTTTTAGGACTAATGCAATGAAAAACGTGTTCTACTTGGATTAACTCAGGTTAACTTTCAATAGTCAGCTGTGCAACCAAGATTTCGAATGAAAATCTTTTATGTACTTTGATCCTGCCTGAATTAAAGGTGTTATCATATGAGCATTAATAACTGTAAACATAATAAGAAAGATACAGAAGTAAACTGTATTAAATATGTGGGTCCCTATCAGAAGCTTGTGTTTTCAGAAACTCAAAATTCGTATTGTTGAGACAATGTGATCGAGTTTCCGAAAACTCAAAGCTTTTGAATGGAGATCACGGTACAATGCAGATCAGGAAATTTACCATTTTCCCCACTGTAGTGCAATCTCAGAGTTGGTATATGTAATATGCGGGGGGGGGGGGCAGAGGGAGGCTTCTCCCCATTCAAAAATGTAGAAAAAAGTGGATTTTTGTTATTTTTTTGAAGTTTGAGTTTTCGGAAACTTGATCATATCATCTCAACAATATGAAATTCGAGTTTTGTGAAAACTCGAGCTTCTGACGTAGACCCAAATATTCATATATGTGCAAAATCCGTAACCTGTCCATACATTTTAAAGATGAAGAATTATCTGTGACTGCTTAAGATGGGAAACTGTCTTTTTTTCCAAGTCGCATTGAAATGAGAATGTTTGAGATTGCATGGTCCTCTTCATCTCTCCCTTCCCTAACATTCTTTCTCTTTGTGTCCTGTACTCTAAGCCAGGAGGAGAAAAATAATTCTAAATAGAAAGAGCACACCTGAGAGGAGACAGAGTATCAAATGACAGACTGAATTGTGGCCAAGACACACAGGTTTCAAAGCATGAACACTCTCAAAAAATGTCAGTTACCTAACTGTTGCCAGTCAACTGAAATGCAAAAATATAGCATTTTAACTTCTGGATGGTTGGATACCTTTTAAGAATAATTTTATGTCACAAAGGCTTATCTCAGAAAGACTCCCTAATGACATGATGAAGAACATGAAACCTTTTCTAGTGCTGAATAGAGTTAAGTATTTTTATTTAGCCAGTGTGAATGCAGATTAAATTGTATTATCACTCTGTAAAAATGAGTTTTCTTCACTTTTTCTGTATCAGAACCCCTTCCACATTAAGCAGATAATTATTTTATTTTTATTCATATGAATTTTATGACACATGTAGGGTGGTACTGATATAAGCACTTCTGTACTATAGTGGGACTTCTGTAAAAAGTGGGAAATAAAATAGATGGATCAGGCTAAGAAGGAATACTGGTTAGCTAACAAAGAAGCTAAGAGAGGAACTGCAATAGCAAAGAGCAAGGCATCGGAAAAACTGTTATCAGTTTCTAGAAAGTGACTTGGTAGATGGCACAAAAAACTCTCAGGTTGGAAGGCAAAGAATGAAAGATAAAGAAGACGGATACCCTTCATAAGATGTGCCAACAACAACCTGCTCACCAGTACTCAGGAAATCAAAGGCAGATGGAAGGAATACTTTCAGCAGTTTCTGAATGAAGAAAACCATACAGAAGCTGTATTACCCCAGACATAGCCTCAGATGAAAGAAGAGGAGCCTGCCAAAGAAGTAAGAATAACACTAAGGAAAATGAAGTCAGGGAAAGCAGCAGGGTTAGATGAGGTCACAGTGGATATGATCAAGATGTTTGGTGAGATAGGGAAGAAATGACTCCTATGGGTACGCATAGCAGTATGGAGAGAAAGGCATATCCCAGATGACTGGAGAATAAGCATACTAGTGCCAGTGTGCAAGAAGAAATGGGAATGGGACATCTTCAACTGTGAGCAGCACAGAGGTATCAAGCTCCTATCACACTGCATGAAAGTACTTGAGGAGATGATTGCTAAATGAGAATGCAGAATGGTGGAAAGTAAGTTGGGAGATAAGCAGTTTTCAATTTAGATATGGATGCAGCACAATGACCTAATGTTTGCAGTGAGACAGGTATTTGAGAAGAAGCTAGACATGAGGAAAGAGTCCAACTGGGCAATCCCAGACCTGGAAAAAGAATATGACAATGTCCTAAGAAAGATGATGTGGGTGATGAACTACATCAGAGAACAGGCCACAGGGGGCAAATTAATAAATTTACTGTATGCAGATAATGTGGCATTACAAGCAAGCTCTGATCAAAAACTTTAGCAAGTGATAGGGGAACGAAATGCACAACTGATGACACATGATGAAACTGCATGCAGACAAGACAGTTGTCTTGCAGCAATTGGAGAAAACGAGAGCAAAAAACTGAGATAGAAGGGAATATAGTAGAACAGGTGAACAGATACAAGTATTTGGGAGGGGGTGGTGTATGAGAATGGATAAGAATGGAATTCGCAATGTGGAGTTCCAGGCTAGAACCAGATGGGCTGCAGCCAACTACCACAGAGTATCAGGGGTAGTGTGAGATACATAGAAGAATGGCAAAAAAGATGAAAAGTAAGTTATAGAAAAATAGAGCAGTGACCAGTACTGCTGTATGGTACAGACATATGGGCAGTGAAGGCAGAGCAGTTGAGGAAGCTAGAGGTAATGAAGATGAAGTACCTGAGATGCATGGTAGGATGGACACTGTGGGCCAGTCAAAAAATGGAGAAGTAAGTGCTGAAGCCAAAATAGCTTCAAGTGTAGAGAAGGTCAAATCAGACAGATTACGATGGTTTGGGCAGATCTGCAGGAAAGCAGAGGGAAATCTGATGAAGAAGATTTGGGAACATATCACTCAACCTCTTAACTCAAGAAATCTGGACAAAGCCTAAAATAATGGGGGGGCAAAGACCCAAAAATAGGGAGAGATTTTAAATATTGTTGTTATAAAGTTAGGAATCTGCTAGAATAACAGGGTTCGTGTTAGCATGCATTTTCTGAAGGATATGACATCTGAAACTCAAACATATGTTATTATTTGGTCATTTGTAGTGACTTCAATCCTCTGTGATTTGCCAGAAAACCACAGATTTTTTGAGGAATAGGCCAAATATTTGAGGCAAAATTCTGGACATTCTGCAAAAATCTGCACAGTTGAGAGGTAGGCAACTGAGAAAGACAGGAAAAAGACAAGATGAAACAATGGTGTCCAACAAAGAGCTGGATGGATTGTATGAGAGAAGACCTGAGATAGTTAGGCAAGACCATAAAAGAATGAAAGACTCTGGCACTGAACTGAGAAAGATGATGACAGTAGATGCAACACTGACATCCTGACCTCATATAGAAAATGGAATAAAGGAGATTTGTGATAATGGCTGTCCTTTGAAATACTGAAGTACAAAAACAGCAAACAGCAAAACATTTACCCCAAACGATTGAAGTTGAAAATAATGGAAAATATACCTAAAACTCACATTTTTTTGCAGGGAGGCAAGTCCCCTACACTCCCCAGTTGGGAGAGCTATGCCTTCCCCCATAATTTTATATATGCACCAACTCTGACATCGCACAGCAGTAGGGACAGGGAAAATCTCTGCTCCTCACTGTTCCACAACCTCCTACGAGGTAATGCCAGGCAGAAGCAATCAAATGATTACTCAATCACTTGTGCCAGCATTAAAGATGTTTGATATTATGAACATACAACCATATGGAATCCTTGCATATATACTGAGGACCCAGATATCTACCTATAATTCTGAGATGAATACACCAAACCATAAATATTTCACGACACACAAGAACCAAAAAATTTGAACATTGAATATCCCCACTGCTGCAGACCTAGGAATGTGTACTGTCATAGGTTCTGCTGGGGGTAATGCCCAGGAGATTGATATTAGGGTCCTTAATATTTTTGTATTTCAGAGAGCTCATTTCTGGTTATGGTTGTAGGTATTGTGGTTCCCTGCACTCCAATATATATATATATATATATATATATATATATATATATATATATATATGTGTGTGTGTGTGTGTGTGTGTGTGTGTGTGTGTATATATATATATATGTGTGTGTGTGTGTGTGTGTGTGTATATATATATATATATATGTGTGTGTGTGTGTGTGTGCGCGTGTGTGTTCTGACTGGGTTTACAGACCATTTCTGCAGAGGCCCAGGGAGAAAAGCTCCACATACAATACAATACAAATACAGTATAATCCAATACAATACAACTATGTTACAAGATATTACAATATATACAACACATCTAGACAATTATATTAGAGTTAAGACACTGTAGACAATAATAGTCACTCTCACTATATATGTAGCCTGTGAGCAGATATGACAAAAACTAGCATGCAGTTAGTGCAATGCATGCCATTGACTGTTATAGTGCATGCACATGAAAAAATACAATGTTGGTTTCAGTAAGGAAAATCATAGCTAGAAAGTTAGTGATGCAGAATGATAGTGAGAAAGTTAAGAAGAATGGAGGCATTGCAGTCTGAGCAGTATCTTAAGGATACGGTATAGAAACAGAGAAGGAGTTAGGAGAGCCTTAGGATCTTGCAGACTATGAGGGAGTGAAATGTGACAGAAGAGGAAGATGAGGCTAATGGGGAAGAAGAGGAAGAGCTGAGCATTAGGCAGGCTTTATGCAGGAGCAGAGCCATGTATTTTTGAAATTATTTTTTTTAAAGAGGCTTTGAAGTGGGTTAGGCCAGGCATAGACCTGGTAGCTAGAGGTAGTGAATGCCATAGTATAGAGACAGAGTATGAATACAGAGAGTGACCTGGTTTTCTTGTAGGTTTTGAGATAACTAAGAGATTTTTGTCTTCTGATTGTAGGGATTGATTTGGTACGTAAGGTGTGACTAGATTGGCTAGTGCAGGGCAGGCAGTAGGCTTTAAAATAAGGTTGTGCAAGGTGGATAGCTGAATAAAGGCAAGTTGGTTGGGGAGCTCAAGCCAGTTTCATTCTAGGAGTGGTTTACAGTGATGTGTGTGATATTTAGAGTTTGTGGCAAACTTTGCAACTTTGTTGTAGCACTGTTCCATCTTGCTTAGGGTAGAAGTTTATAAGTCAGTTAGGATAGGAGCACGATAAAGAAGAGAGAGAAGTAACAATGTTTTTTTTTGCAAGGGTAGTTTTGGTGACTGCAGTAAAGAAATGTTTGTTTCTATGTAAGAGTCCCAGTTTTTGATGTTTTCTTTATATTTTGTTGTATATGAGGGTCAAATGAAAGTTTATTATCAATGATAACTCCTAGAAGTTTGGTTTCCTGCACTAATTTCTATGACAGTGTTGTCAGATGCAAGGATGTTGAAATAATCAGTGGCAGTGGAGGTGTTTATGGGGTGAAAGAGTACTAGTTCAGGCTTCTTTGGATTAAGAAAGAGTTGGGCATTTCTTAGCCAGGATTCAACTGCAGTATAAGACTGTTGTTTTTGAAAGTAGTTCTGGGAGTGATTGA
Source organism: Protopterus annectens (assembly GCF_019279795.1). Lineage (NCBI taxonomy): Eukaryota > Metazoa > Chordata > Ceratodontiformes > Protopteridae > Protopterus > Protopterus annectens. Next base: position 272,099,739 of record NC_056733.1, read on the forward strand.
GCAGTAGAGATTATGGTGGAATGATCAGCCTATTGAATGAGGGTTCCAAGGAGAGAGGCAGTGTGAAGGTTGTGAAAATGTTGAAGAGTAGGGGTCCGAGGATGGAGCCTTGAGGGACTCCATTAGGGTTATGTAGAAAGGATGAGAGTTTATTAGACCATTTCACTGCTTGTTTACAATCCTTGAGGTAGCTTTGAAACCCTCTTGCTGTGTTGTCTGAGAAGCCTAAGTTAGACAGTGTGTGCAATAGTAAGGTGTGAGACACTGTGTCAAAGGCCTTGGAGAGATCCAAAAAAACTGAGGTTGTGTAGCATCCTGCATCTCTGGCCTTGTTCACAGTGTCTGTAAACTATAACAGAGCTGTAGGTATGCTGTGGCTAGATCGGAAGCCATGTTGGGTTTTGGTTAAAAGATTGTTTTGCAAGAGGTATTGCATTACCTGCTGACCGATACCTCTCTCATGAATTTTGGTTGGGTGACAAGATGGAAATAAGGCGGAAATTGGATGGTTCAAAAGAGTTGCCTCCTTTATGGTTGGGAGTAATGTGAGATTGTTTCCATATGATAGTTACTTCTGATTCAGATAAAGACAAGTTTATAAAGATACTGATTGGGTAGGTGATTGAGTTGGCAGCCAGTTTGAGGCAGTGTGGTGGAAGATCATCAGTTGAGACGGAGCAGGGTTTTAGTTTTTGTAGCAGTTTCTTAATGGTGTCAGTGGGTATGAGCTGAAATGAGAATTGGGTTTGTATGACATTTATATACATATACATATATATATATATATATATATATATATATATATATATATATATATATATATATATATATATATATATATATATGGGTCCCCTTCACATTGCCGACACTTCAAAATGCAGAATTTTATATGGCTGAGACCATATGATCGACATTTGAAATGCCGGCAATGTGGAACTGGCATCGCTGTAAGTGCAGAATGGAAAGATTTCCATTCATGTACTGTAGTGCGATCTTGGAGGTGGTATATTTAAGTTACAGGGGGGGGGCGCAAGGGGGCTTGCCCCCCTTCTTGCAGTGTTTAGGTAAGTGTATTTTTGTTTTTTTGTTTTGTATTTTATATGTTCGACATTTCAAATGTCGATCATAATGTCTCGGCCATATGAAATTCGGCATTTTGAAGTGTCGAACATATGAAGTAGATCTATATATATATATATATATATATATATATATATACAGATACACACACAACTATATATATTTATATATACAAATGGGTCTACTTTAGAATATCAAAACCCCATATAAGCAAATGCCATTTCATCGAGATGACAATATCAAATCATCATTTACACGACACCTTAAACCAGCAAAAATGTTCAACAGGAAACTAATCACTTGGCCACCAGTTCAACATACACATAAAGCCCACACCCCAACTATTTATACCATCTCTGAGATCACACTGTAGTGGGGAAAAGGGCAAATACCTCCAGGGTGGCCAAGGGGTTAGTTTCCCAGTGAATGTTTTCACTGGTTTAAGTTTTCGCATAAGTGATGATTTGATATTGTCATCTCCATGAAATGGGATTCGCTGATAGGGTTTCAGTATTCTCAGGTAGACCCATACACACACACACACACACACACACATATATATATATATATATGTGTGTCTGGGTGTCAGACAGAGTTTTGAATCATAATTTGTGTGTTCAGTGGGTAAGTATCACAAATCACTTGAATGCCAAATGTTATTTTATCTGAATGGAGAAAGTTCAAATATTTTCAGCCTGGTAAGTGGAATTTGGTTAGATGTTTTTGCCAATATTTGTGGGTTAGGGTAAAGGCTAGCTAAGGGGATGGCTTGTGTTGTATATATGTGTTGGTTAGGTTTAGAGTTGTGATAGGTTTAGTGGTGTGTGTGTGTGTGTGTGTGTGTGTGTCCTGTGTACTGATACTGTTGGGAAATAGGATTAATGTGTTGATTAGATTTAGGGCCAGACACAAGGTTACAGTCAGAACACATGCTTGTTTAATTATTGCATTTAGGTTCATAGGTTCATAGATCAGTACTAGGCTAACTGCCCTTGTGGGACATTTTAAGCCTAGCCAATTAACCCATCTGAGAATTGAACCCTGTACCTTGTGTATGTATGGTAAACACCTTAACCAATATGCCAACCTCCCATTTCCTTTTTGTTTGTACTGGTCAACTATGGTCTTAATGATGCTGCAAGACTGAGCAATGCTGTGAAATACTCAATATTAATAGTAGTATACAAACTTATTCAGACCTTTACATGGCTATTATTTACTTTGCATTTCCATTTAAGTGTTTTACTTGTTAACTATTATCCATGCTGTTGAAGAGCTGCGAACAATTGCCAAATGAAAATCTGCTGATAGGAGAACATTTAAAAGTAGTCATATACTGTGATGCTTGTATGTTCCTAGGCCACAGTTTCAATTGTGCACTTCCTGCCTTCAGGTACAACTGACCAAACATTAAAATAATTTGGGGTTTCATTTTGCAATAAAGTCATACTTTATTTGGTAACCCATTTGTAACTGCTGACGAGAACAAGCATTACATTTCCATATTTGAGTACTAATATAGCATTTTGACTTTTTTAATGCATATTTTATTAGAATTAAGCAGTGGAATGGTACACTTTTTCTCCTTCATACAGACAGTTTTTTTTCACTGAAACTGTACTACTTTGGGAGAAAGGGAAATAAATTTTGTCTCTACACTGCATTGGTGCACCCTACTAATTAGTATATTTCAAGATTGTTGGTATCATGGCAGAGCCCTTTGTTAGGTGTTTGGGGGAATTCAATGCCAACAAAAAGTGTTTGTCTTAGGATTAACTATCTTTAATGTACTTTACTGGTCTGTATATATATCATTTTCTCTATCACAGACTGTGTGTGGCATATTTAAGCTCTGTAAGCTGAAGTATACCAGTTTAATGAACATATATCTAATAATAAAAAAACTGAAGTTAGACAAACTAAAATAGCCAATATTCTGCAGATATTATCAGACACTAGATTATTGCTTATATTAAAATATAATGATAGGGAGTTGAACATAATGTAAGAAAAACAGAGACACTAGAAATGGAATGAACATCATTGTGATCATTCATATGTTCATAGGGTCATAGGTTCATAGGTGTGTACTACGCTAATGGCCCTGGACCCTGTAAAAGCCTAGCCCGAAAAGATTCCCTGGCATCATGCCGCCCAAAGTTAGTTTGAAGTGTGATAAGGAAATATAGACACTAGCAGAACACTTAAACATATCAAAGAGTTGAAAGTAATACTGGAAGACATATAGCAAATGCTATCAGGAAATACATTGTGAGAGGCAAAAACTTGATTAAAAAGAAAACATTAGAATGTGAAGAACATAGCTCAGAGCTAAAATATCAAGCAGGACAGGAACCAGACAAAAACTGTTTTCCCTTTATTATATAGCCAGGAAAAATGTTCATAAGAAAGCATTTCCTTCTACACATGCAACAGATGATTTGCTAGAAAAATTAAGACACCAATTTATTTATGTTACTCGTGTTTAAAATATGTAAAAAATCTGAAGAATTGAGAACCTATATGTTAGGCAAAACCCCTCACTGCCTCTCTTCAAGAGAAATCTTGACGATTGCATGGGAAATCGTAAATTTACCCCTGGGGGATCACTTCAATGGCCCTGCTAGACAGAGGCCCAGGAAACTAATTCAAAAGGGAGGCAAAAGCCAATACATTCTGGCTAGGCTTATAAATGCCCTTGGGCAGATAACCTAGTACCTACCTATGAACCTATGAACCTATAAATGAAAAGAAAATAAAGGAAAGGCAAACGCTACTGAAATGTATGTCACATTTCATATACATATTAAACAAATCAGAAAAAGTCTGATTGACTTTTAATGATAAAAAGGAATTGGGGGGGAGCTGTAGTAGAATATGAAGAAGACTGCCATGATGTTACTGTAAAAGTGGAAATAATCTGAACAAATCGGCTAATTAATTCTGTAAATAGGTTGGATAGATAGAGGATTAGTCTAAGCTAGAATTTGTACAAACAACTTTAAAGAACTTGATTTAAGAATTCAGGAGTCAACAAGCATATTAAATACATTAGTTAAAAAATAACCCGTCAGCATACATTAGTATGTTAGGACAAGTTAAAGCTAATTATGATCTGACAAATAAAGACCCCACCTACCTATGATTTAAAACCTACAAGTATAAGCATAAAAAGGGTATTTTAAGAGGTACATTCTTATCATGCCAGCGTGTTTTGTATAGTTCTACACAAAAGACTCCAGATTAGATAGTACTAAATATTTTGTAATGTTAAACCTATAACATGTCCAGGAAGATATTCAGAAAAAAAGTATTCATTTGAGCAGACTGAGTATGCCTTGCTACACCCTTGCAAGCCAATATGTGAGGAACACAAATGAAAAATGCAAATAGATCCACATACATGTACAGGATACTGAAAATAAAGAGTACATCACCAGCTATATTCTATGCTGTCTTTCCTCTTTGTATACTACCTTCTATTTCCTTTATTATAATTAACATGTTTTTCACGTTTCTTCCATTTCTTACAAAAGCTCCTTCATGCAATATATTCCCAAATTCCATATCTAACCTTTTCTAAATTATTTTCTTTACAACATCATAATCAACATTACATAATGTTATCAGTCTGCAGTTTTACGATTTATATCTTTCAGCTTTCTTCTTCAAAACTATTACCATTTCCAAACATACTTCCTCACCCTTCAAACCTTCTTCAGCTATTCATTTAACACTCATTAAAATACTTTTGTATTTTTTGTTTCTTATGAAATTTCAACCATAATTTGCCCTCAGCTGAAGCTCTTTGTAAAACTACCAGTTTTATCACATCTTCCAACATTTTAATTTTGCACCTTGCCAATGCCCCTCTCAGGTTGTATCCTCTGTCTAAAACAACAAATGAGATTTGTCCAGGGATGAATTTGTAGATACCCATCCAGTCATTAAAGTTTCATTTTTGAAAGATGCAGAGGTGTTGCTTTATTTAACATGCAGACTTAATTTATTTCAGAGATGGGCTAAACAGTTGGTAATAAATCTGTCCCTCCAAGTTTTATTTATTGTTAAGGTTTTACCTCACATATATAAGGTACAGGCTCTGATTCTCACCTTTGAAGGGGTTTGTGTTAGCATAATGGTTAAGTTGTTGACCTGAAAAACACAAGTTACATGCTTTGATTTTCACCTCTGAAAAAAACTGGTTAGATTTAAAATGGCTTGCAAGCGCAGCTAGCATAGTCCTTAGCTATGAGTCTATTACATAATAGAGAATGTATGCTTTACTAATAATGTGGCTGGGCATTTGTTACACACACACATATGAAAATGCCTGCATTAAGGATATTTGAATTATTTTAGACAGTCCACATTCATATTACTTTTATAACTTGTCTGACAAGTGAAATAGTTTTTGACAAGACTGATGAGAAACAAAACTATAATATTCAGGAAAGCAGACAAGGGGTAGAGTCTAATAATTATGGAATAACAGGAGTATCTAGCATTGATAGGGTGATTTTAAGTGATACCACTACCTACAAAACTATTAGCATTAGCAAATGGAATGGCTTGTATCATACCCCTCAACCTCTTAGTTTAAGACAGCCGGACAAAGGCAAGAGTAGTTGAGAGACAAAGCCTGAAAAACAGGAACAGATCATAAATATTGCTCTTATAAACTTAGAAAGTTGCTTTAATAGCAGGTTTTGTATTAGCATGCATTTTCTGAAGAACATGAAGTCTGAAACTCAAATGTTTGTCATTATTTTTTTACATCAACCCCCAAAGATTTGTCAGAAAAATGCAAATTTTATGAGGAACAGACCAAAAATATGAGGCAAAAATATGGACATTCTGCAAAAATATGGACAATTGAGATGGCACTTTGAATTACGTATTGCTTAATGGTATGATTACACTAGATTTATAAAGATTTCTCAAGGTTGAACATCCAAAAATGGGTGTGATTTTTGGCATCCAAAATAGTTACTAGGGCTGTCAGGTTCCACAATTCTGGGCTATATTTTTGACCCCAAGTTCCAAGACAGAGTCACTAAGCATGCTTGTATTTGAAAAGTTGAAAATAATCATATTTGGTATTCCATTTTTTATTAGATACCTTTGGGATTTATGACATATTTTTTCTATTTTAGCAATGGACAGATCTTGGAAGAAAAGTTTATTTTTGCTATTGTAAATATTCTCACTTTATATACTATTATTTCATAAGGTTTAGGTTTGAAATATATGAGGGTCTATTTGAGTTGCAATACTGAATTATCCACTACTGACATTGGTTTACTTTGCAATTTTACTGATTTTGGCATTGTAGTATAATTCCTTGACTTTGGATGGGAGATTATTCCAACAGGTATTGGGACTAGCTATAGAGGGAGCTGTGTTGACCTTAGTTTTTGCAAACATAGTGTTAATTAACAGAGAGAACATATTTGCCATTGATTTTTTTGCATGGAAGGAGAAATCATATTTTGAAATTTTTATTGACATAGTCGATGTAAGTGCTGATTTCCTAACTGTTCTGTTCTATCTTTCAGAAAGGGACATCCGACCATCCACAACCCCTTTTTCCCATTTGTTGCATATGTGGTAGGGTGTCATTTCACCCATGGCAATTATTTAGAGACAAATATATATATATATATATATATATATATATATATATATATATATATATATATATTTTTATGTTTAAAAAGTTATATCTATATATCTATCTGTTTCTCTATATCTATCTATCTATATAGATATAATACTAATGCCAAGTAAATTTTAAAAGTTTCACCTTCTTTCACTTTATGTTTAAAAGAATGTAGTTTAAAAAACAACTAGTGAATTTATCAAGACTTACTATAAAATATCTAATTTCTGATGAGGGAATTAAGAAACCTGTGGATATTTTTAAGGGGAAGAGATGCAGAAAAGATTTTCTAAGTGCAAGAAAAAATTAAGTCTAATTGACATTCCATTTACCTACCAATTGTGAAGGTGGGTATAGTTTGCAGAAGCCCAAAACATGATGGGGGAAGGGGCAGACAGCCTTATAAACTGACTAGGAAAGTGATTGACAGTGTTGCCACTGATGGCATTAAGTGGTCTGACAATGTTAATTGGAATTTCATTCTTGGGAAATGCTAATTTAGCCAAACTAGCAAGAACCTCAGGTTTGCAATGGGGGGGTGGGGTATAAAACATGTATTTGAAAAGCCATTGAAGCCAGCCACTTCTAAAAAGATGATGGGGTGTTTAAATGTGAATCCTGCAGTTACTGTAGACTTGCATATAAGGGATTGAATATTGGCTTACTTCCCTTGAAACAGTCTATTCCTGTAAGATATTATTCATGTAGAACCAGATATGTAGTGTACATTGCAAAGTGTTCAACACATGCCTGTTTTTATGTTTGCAAGACTAATCACAGATTCAGTCAAAGATCATCTGAGGGTGTCATGAACAGGCTGGGCATGAGCCATACAGATTGCACTAAACAGGCCCTGCAACCGCAAAATTGTATTTTGTGATTCAGAAACATGTCAGCTACAATGAGGAAAGACTTCTTTATTCGCTAATTTGTATATCTCTGAATTGCAATTAACTAACACAACATGCAGATCAGAACTTCTCATTGTAGTTAACTGTGGAGGCTACATCATTTAGGCAAACGGTAGCATACCTAGTGTCTAGTGGTTCCCTCCACTCTCATCCCAATCCCCATATTGAAATGTGTCATTATGACACAAAAGTAGTATTCTTGGTATTTAGTGCTGCCCTCCACCCCAAAAAACTCTGTAGTGCTTGAAAGTGCCATTATGACACAGAGGTAGTATCCCTGCTTGATAGTGATTCCCCCACCCCTCCCAATCACCATACTGGTTTAAGTGCCATTAAGGTACAAGTTTTATGATGCATTCCCTGATGACTAGTGGCCCTCCCCACCCACCCATTATTGTAGATTATGCTCATTTGTGTAGGGCTGTGTGGAGGTATGACAGCCATCACAAGCCACACTTACACACATGTACACATCAAACACACACACACACACACACACACACACACACGCACACACACACACACACACACACACACACACACACACACACACACACACACACACACACACACGCACACACAAGCACACACACACAAACACACCTACCTCATCCCCTCAGTAACCTCTCATAAACACACACACACACACACACACACACACACACTTACACCACTCAGATACACTCATTCTCACATCTCCTAAGCCTCCCTTACCAAAAAAATCCCCGGTACTTATTTCCTTCATGATGGCTGAACAGGGCCTTTTAGCAGTGTTCACTACTGTGATGTGGTAGGAGTGACCATGCTAATCTACATGGCTGAGTGATTCTATGAATGACCCAGTATGTAGGTGCCTTTCAGGAGGTAGTTTCAGTGTAGAGAAGACATGGCTAATTAACACATCCCTCCCTTCAGAATGCCTCATTTGCATGCAGCACAGCCTTGGAGTCAGCCCAAAGCAGTACTGCATATATTTTGCTAAAGGAGTCTATCCCTGAATTCCAGGAGGTTACTACAAAGTGCATACCTTGCAGGAACCTTTATGAATTCCTCCATTTAAGAACATTTAAGGGAGATTAAAGTACAGGATCAGGACAATGCACTGTCTAAGGATAGTATTTCATTCACTTACTTTAATCAATGTTTACTTTCAGTTTTAGAGAAGGTGGAAATCAACATCTGAAATGAACTCTCTCGTCAGTAATATTTACATTGAGTGCAGTTTTCCAAAATGAAATGAGGGTATGAGTATTAAAAGTTATTTAAAGTTAAAATAAATTAAGATAAGCATCTACTGAATACATGAATGAAAAAGTCCAAGAAACTTTTTATATTGTTTGCTTTTCAAGGAAATATTTTTGATGAATGCTGAACCAGTGAACACAATGACACCAGTTTCAAATGGCTTACTCTCTGTGTAAGTTAAGAGCATGTATTTTGGAATCTTGTGCCCATAGTATCCTGTTTATAGATAGTTCTTACACTGAAGTATGTCTCTTACACTGAGAGCATATCTTTCAGAATCAAGGTAGACTTACAATGAGAACAACTCTTTTAGAATCTGGACCAGTGTTTATGACATCATTGACCATATGATGTCATGTTACTGTGCTTCCATCTCAGACCAACAATCAAAATGTTTATAGTTTTTAAGAAGTCATCAATGGTGGTCTGAGATGGAAGCAAATTAATTATTTAATGAAAATTGCTAAAGAAGCATTGAATGTGGAGGTTTTTCTGCCACAATTTGTCAGAGAAATAGATTATTTATGTTAGAAAAATGTACAGTCGAATTGGTAATGTGTATGGTTGTAAGGTTAACAGGTTCTGGCATAACAGACATCACTTTTGTTTAATATCTTTGGGCAGATAACGTTAGTTTATTTAGTTGGCATGCTCAGTTTAATGCTTCAGTATTCTTTTGCAATAACGTATGCCCTACACCCTTATAATAGTGTATATTATTAATTTCAATTAAAGTTATTGATAGAAGCTGGAACATTGCCTCTCTTTCTTCTTTTAACTGATCTTTAGAAATTTATAAATACTTATTTTTGTCTATAATACAGAGCTTCAGACATTTACTATGAAAATAAAAGGAAATGTATTAATCATAAATAATAGTCTAAATTATAAACTGTACAATAGAAATTTGAAAACATCATTCTTAATTATTAGCCTTAAATTGTGAATCATTTTATAGACCTTAAGTACTGAATTACATTGGTCCATAGCTTCAATTCATCTATCTTTACTTTATTATTTAGATATGAGATTAATTATTGTAAATTCATATTTGATTTATCTTCATATCTGTAATGCATGTGGGCATGTTATTGTCAATGTACATTGACACTGCCATCTGAATTTAGTAAATATTTCAAGTAGAAAAAAAGAAAAAATGATAGATGTCAGTAGTCATTAAAATATACAAGATATTCATAAAATATAACTGAAAAGTAGTTAAATCACAAGGCAAACTATTTTATCTTTTGCATAATCAGAGTCTAACATACAGAGATGATAAACTAATGGTAGACAAGAAACATCTGAAACCAATGAGCATTCATACAAATTTTGATCAAGCATTCTTTTTTCCTAATCCACTACTGTACATAACAGGGAAAAGTTTCAGATAAGCAAGCCACAGAAGCACTGAAGATGAACATTGATAATATAAATCAACTGACATTTATTAAAACTCAACGGCATATTGAAAAATGCATCTGGACTAACATTTGTAAAACCACATCCTTCCACAGGCAAATGAATACAGTGCTGCCTTAGATTTGTATTCTGAGTGCTGTTTTATTGTTTTTAAATTTGTTTTTATTCTAAATAATGCTGAACATGGAGCAATTTAGCTGCTTATATACCTTATCATCTATATACAATTTGTTATTCAAAACAGTTGCCATCAGCAGTGCCTCTAAATTTTAAATGGTAATTAAGTCTTTGCCTTTATTTTATAAAGTGTGTGTGTGTGTGTGTGTGTGTGTGTGTGTGTGTGTGTGTGTGTGTGTGTGTGTGTGTGTGTGTGGATACATATGAGAATACATGTTAAATAGAACAGAAAATAGTTATATATAATATGTATTTTTATATAACTTGTTTGGATTCAAACATTATGCTGTTACTCCTAACATGCCATGTGGCATTGTTTGATATTATTGGAGAACTCTGAATACTGCTTTATTACGTTTTGTGAGGACTTTATTTTATTGTTCAAATTTGTGCCATACTGTATGCATAGAAATCAACACTTCATTTACAGAGGCTGGCAAATCACCACTGCATATTCCTCAGATGGTGACACAAGCAGAACCCCAAGTATCTTCTTTCTTGTAAGAACCCCCCATACAGTGGTGTCATTTGAAAGTAAATGCTGCATCGTATGTTTATTGTACAGATTATTAGTAGGTATAGGTTTATGTGAAGTGGTTACAGTTATCATTAACTTGACAGCACTGCCTACTTCATGTACAAACTGGGTATTGGAGATGTTACACATGAAGAGAGAGGAATGACAAGGTACAGCCTGCTTGTCTCCCCTAATTTGTATACACTATTTACCTCTGTTGTTCATTAATTATTAGCCCCTGCTCATCTGTTGACCCATTCATTCCTTTATCATCAAGGAGAGGAATGATGGAGATGGACCATTATACAGATAGCCATTGTAGTGGTTTGAGGGTTTTTTTCATAAACCATATTATTATCCCCAACAGATAATTGGTTAGCAGAATAGAAGGGAGACATACAATAGGATAACCTCCTTGAACACCCATGACTTTGACAAAAGGCATTACTAGCAAGCAACCCTACTAATTCTCCCAGGCACATGATATGGTTTCTCCAGTTTTCACTGGAGAAATCAAACCTCCCAATTTGATTCCAAGTACTTGAGTCCTGCTCTCTCCTTGAAAAAAAGTGAGAGAGCCACATCCTTTCACTCCTTTCCCTCTTTGCCTGACTTCTTCTGTGCCAGAGCCACTATTTAAAACCTCAGTTGCAGTATGAGCTCCATCCCTCTGTGCAACAAAGCCAGGCTCACCTATCCTAATGTTGAGAGCTGTGGCGTGTTTCACAGGATGCGTCCACTGCCTAAAATACCAGGTAAAGGCAAGGATGAATGAGACCTCTAGTTTTGAGTGAGTCGGTTGTAGAGGTTGCAGGTGGCATTATCTGTACAAGTGGGTCACAAACAGTCATGCCACTCCATTGCAAGCCCAGTCTTTGGGACCTTATGGTCAACTGCAGGAGGAACAGTAAAGCTTAATGGAAGAAGAATCAGAAATGTCTGCCTCTGTGATAACCACAACTGTGCTCTCTCTCTCTGTATAAAGGTAAATAAATGGATGTTAGTCATATTGACAAGATAATAAGCAGCCACTAAGAAAGAGAAAAATACTTAATGAACTTGTACTAAACAGTGCAGTGCAAAGAGTTTCTCTCTTGGTATTATATGGTGTTGATAAGGGGTTGTCCTGCTATATCATGCTGAAAATGTCTACATAAATGTGTTTGCCAAGTTCCAAAACTACTCAGTAAAAGTTAGAAAAAAATATATGAGGCAGAATAAGAGATCTAATAAAATGAAAGCTATAAATGCCAAGCAAACAATAGGAAATGAACAAATGGGTGCTAAATTAAATTACCTGCATGCTGATTTATATGCTTGATTTTAAAATGATGAGCACAAATTTCATTATTTCTGCAAGACCTTCATTTTGGATTGTTTAACAGCATGAATTTTGGCTAACAGTTCTGGGAAGAAAATATTGCAATTCATTTTATGGGAGTACTAAAGCAAAACACAGTTGTTTAATTATAATTGTAGCTCTACTGGGTACAGTTAGATGGACCAGTTTTAATAAGGATACTGCCACAGGCAATAGTGACATTGTCTTATTCTTCTGTATAATAAGTAAAGGGATTCACCATAAGACAGTTTATCACAAATCAGCTTTATGAAAAGTACTTTTTTTCTTGATATTGAAATCAGTTTTTCACCATAGTCCAACACTGGTATGATTTCAGGCAGGTTTTATTTGACCCACAGTAATCTAACAGCTGGACTAATTGGCTAAGTAGAGTGGCTGAGCTTCAAGACCTATATTTGTCTGTTGTGAGAATTGATTCACTATAATAATTTTTGATAAGAAATTCACTTTCATTTGGTCACATTATCAACTGTGGTTTGCAGAAGTGACTTTGGAGGCAGTTAATATTATGACATGAGATTTCTTATTTATAAATAATTTGAACTGTAATGTATACTGTTCTCTGTTGCCTAACACACATTTTAATATCATTACAGGAGCCAATAGCTGCTGCCACTGATATTTCTGTGTCAAGAGAATTTCTGAATTATAAATATCTGCATCAACTTGAGTTGTTAGTCAATTTCTATGAGTTACATTTGCCCTTCTCTCATGTCTACTCCAGATGCTTACAGCCATGCCACCCTTACTGTTTTCTATTTTGTCCCATTTTAAAGCCATCCAATGGCTGCATTAAAATTACCTTCTTCAGGCAGGTGTTCACTTTAACATCAATAGTAAAGACCACCACTTGTTTCCATGATAAATCGTTGACCACACCACAGGTGATCCAAGTTCAGGTAGTGGCCAAGGTGATGAAAGAGCATGAAGGATAGGAGTAGTCAGCAAAAACTGACTCAGTCATTCAGAGGGAAGTAGGATGGTCTTGGTTTGCTGATCCATCACCAACAGGCAGATGCTTGCAGACAATGCAGCAACATAAGACAACAGGACATGGACTTGTTTTTTGTCAGAACAGGGATGATATCTATAATGAAAGTGTTGTTGCCTGGGATGATGTGAGATAGTGCCAGCTATGCCAGAGGAAGTAGGGCAGTGCATGTGTAACATATGCCAGCATAGCTAGCTGGAGTTTTGTAAAGAATTGTATGTCATTTGAATATCAAACTAATTTGTAGAGATGATTGTGTTAAAAATGTATCAACAGTGGGTCCTGCTGGGCATAAAAGAAATATACATATATGTCAGGCTGTATTAGAAATATACATGTATAGCAGGCTGTATTATTGTAACTGCTGAAATTTATATATTTTTACAGAGGATACTGGAAGGGAAGGAGCTAAGCTCAGCCCAGCTAACCTTAAGAAAAATAGCCTGAAATTAAATGACTTTGTTTAGGCCATAAAGATTCTATTTTACAGGGCTGAATGCAGCTAGAGATGCAATGTCTGTGAAAAGCCTTTCTGCAGGAAGGGTGGAAATGTAATTGGCTATAGCTTCCAGATGCTATATTAAGCCTTAGCAAAGTGTTATGTGTGTATTGTGACAAATCTTTGCCAAATTCTAGCTCAGTTACTAGTGATGGGGTAATGTGGGAACCACAGAGTCAGGTGACCAGATGCAATGTCATTCTGTAACCAACACTGAAATTGTATTTAGATACTAGTGAGAGATTTGATAGAGGCCCTCAGCACTCTGTTATTGGAACTGACAACAAAGACACTCATCCATTTCATCTTGCCTTGCTCTACCAAGTAAGTAGGGAACAGTAATTCTTCAGTCAGTTAGGAAAATATACTGAGATTAGTTAAATATTGCTTTTCTGTATCTGTCTGAATCTTTCAAACTGTGTTGTTTTCTTTTTTATATTTCCTGTGAATTGAAACTCTGGTGTTTATTGTGAATAGATATTTGGTATATTTTTATTTATTTTTTATTAATTATATCTAAACATTTGATTGTGGCTGGTCTTTTAGAAAATATTTTAACCTTTAAAAGCACTTGCATTTATTTAGTGGCACTGTGGCTTCACATTCCTAAAAGTTTTGCTGCTTGGAAACACTACCATTTGTATAAGTATTCAATTTTATGAAATATAATTGCGTACCCTGATAAGAACCTTAGAGGAGCTGGCTTTGGGGTATTCTGGTGCCAGTATCTACCTTATAGTCTGGGTGGAGGTGGCATCCTGGGTAAATCTGTGCCAGCCTTTCCCAGGTGTGTGTGTGTGTGTGTGCATGTGCGTGTGTGTGTGTGTGTGTGTGTGTGTGTGTGTGTGTGTGTGTGTGTGTGTGTGTGTGAAAACCAAATCTCAAAGAGTGTGTGTGTCAGCTACTTGGAACAGGTGACACAGAGCACTGATTTCACATAGAGGGTGGTGAAGGACTTGGCTTGGAACACCTGGCTGAGGATTCAACTCTGAGGTGATCAGTATGGGGTCGTATTTGAGGCCTGGAGAGGAAGTCCAGCCCCAGGACTGGAGTGTCCATTCCCTGTGTGCTCTTAAGGGAAATTGTTCTTGGTGAAGAGATCCGCATTTGAGAATACTGTGTGTGTCTATTTTCCTCTGAAAGTGAATGTTACCCACCAATGTCAGTGGTGAGGATTGAGGCTTCTTGATCACTGGCCCAGAGGAGGGATGTCACATTGTCCCTTAGAGTGACACAAGTACCTAAGTGGCAATTAGGGGGTGATATTAAAACCATAGAAGTGCTGTCATAGCCTGCATCAGAAAATGTAGCTGAAGGTGCTAAAAACTTCCATGGCTGCCTGTATGATGATCCCTTTAGTCAGCTGTCACCTTCATTCTGGTGATACTTCATATGGAGAAAGAATGGTCTGGAGATTGATGTTAAAGCATTTTTTGGTCATCAGGAATGGAGGGAAAAGGACAAAGAAACAAAGTATTAAGAAGATTGGCAAGTCATATATCTGAATACAGGTAGCTTCTTTGCTATATTGGTGAATACATGTTTAGACAAGGCACGTTATTTAATATAAATAATATAAAAGCATTCAGTTTGTTTGACAATGTTTTATTCAGATATTCAGTTTCATTGTTTTTGTTTTGTCTGAATAACTTAGCAAACTTACTCACCTGATATGCTATTAAAACATCACATTAATTTAGAGGTGATATCACTGCTCCCCTTAAGATTATCTTACAGCATCTCTGGAGAAAAATGAGAATTAATACAGTTTTCACAGATTAGTGATACTTTCAGTTGGCATTTAACATGCCTTAGTGGATTTGCTCAAATAATGACTGTGACATTGTCAGCCCAGCCAATTGGAATTTTGTAAATAATTCTATGTCATTTGTGAATATTGATATAATTGATACACAACTGTGTGTTATGCACTGAACTTCAAGAATGTAACTACAGCATATCCTGCTGGAACATAGAAGATTAATTTAGCAAAACTTCAAGAAAATACGTTGAAATTAAGAGTTTTACAATGTGCTATGAAAGTTAGTTTCATTGCAGCAAGAATACAGGATGGCTAGAGCTAGAAGTTTTTTCCATTGTCTTGGAGAGAATTATTTACTATGTTAAAAATGTAAAGTGTTTTATTGCTCTGTGACTTCCTAGCAGCTGCACTTCTGAGAGATATGTACTTTGCACACAGAGATGTTAAAATTATCTTAGTTCCTGTTAGCCTGGGAACTGTAGGCAGGTAACAAAGAGTGAGGTCATCCAAGCCAAACCAGCAGTAATGTGTGATACTGATTTGGGAACTCTCTCAGAAAAAGACTTTGCATTATGTATATTGTCTTGGACCTAGAAACATCCATCATCACCATCATCTGCACTTGTCTTGCTAATAGTAAGTAACTAGGGAAAAGTAATTTCTTTTAGATATAGATAGGAATATAGTAAAGATTAGTTTAGATGTTTCCTGTATTTATTTGAGACTGTCCTGCAATGTTATTTTAACTCATTTCCTGTGATTCTGAACTCTGTAGTTACTGTGTTGATTGAGTATTGTCTTGTTTTTTATTATTTATTATTAAATATATTTAAACCTATCTTTGTGGCTGGTTTGTTTAGAGATATTTAAGCTCTTAAAGTACTTGCATATGTATTTGGTGACACTGTACAGGCCACTCCTAAACAGCCTTGCAAGTTTTGGTCACACCTACCATTTGGAGTTATAGCAACATTACACATTAGGATTGGTCACCCTTTGCAAGGGCCTTAAGTAACTGATAAGTAGAGGTTAGTGGCAGTGATAACTACCTTATCGTCTGGGCAGAAGGAGGCATAGCAAGTAAACCTGTGCCAACCTTCTGCAGATGTGTGTGTGTTTGTGTGTGTGTGTGTGTGTGTGTGTGTGTGTGTGTGTGTGTGTGTGTGTGTGTGTGTGTGTGTGTGTGGGTGGGTGTCAGCTACTTGGGCAAGGACATGAAGCACTGGTTGGACAGATAAGGTGCTGAAGATCTTGGCTTTAGCCTCCAGCAGAGATCTTAATCCTATAGCTGTGCCAGTGTGGAGTCCTCTTATTGGGGATCTGGAGAAGAGGGAGAAACCAGCCCCAGACTGACTGTGATCTCTGCGTGGTCTTAAGGGAAATTGCACTTTACTGTGTGTGTACTTGTCATCCTCCCATTGTGTATGTCCCTCACTATTGCCAGTGGTGAGGATTGAGGCTCTTTGATTACTGGGGCAGTACAGGGGCATCACATATTAATTGTTTGGCAGTGGTGGGACAGCCACATCACATATTAATTGGTTGATAGTGATGAGGTAGTCACATCACATATTAATTGGCTTGTAGTGGTGTGGATATTGAATTCCTGTAGCCTGTGTACAGTGGTCACTGAAGGTGTTTGTACTCTTAATCAGCCATGCAGTGAATATTCAGAGTTCATATCACAATTGTTTTATTTTTTTTGTTAGCTTAGTTAGTCAGGGAGAGCAGACAAGAATGTCAGCAGGGGAGTATGGCAAGCTGACAAGGAGCCAGTTGGCTGAAATATGCCATGCTAAAGAACTGGTGCGTGCCAACCTGACTAAAGCAGACATGATTGCAGCTTTAATTGCAGCTTCATCACAGAATAGCAGCCAGGAGGACAATCAGACTGGCCTTGGAGATGTACAACTCTCAGAAAAAGGACAGCTCAGTCTTTTCACAGAAGACTTAAAAATCCATCTGGAGTTAAAGAGATTTGAGCTAGAGGCCAAGCATTTGGAAAGAGAGGCAGCAGAGAGACTGAGGCATCTAGAGACTGGGGAAAATGAGAAACTGCAGTGTCTGAAGGCCAAGGAAAATAAGAAACTGTGATGCCTGGAAGCTGAAGAGAAGGTGAGGCAGAGGCAACATGTAAAGGAGATGCTGACTCTTTGCCAGAGTCATAGAGGTAATGAGGAAAGGAGTAACTGAACCCCAAAAGCAACAAAGGTCAGTAAATTTCTTCCACAATTTACAGAGGGGGATAATTTTGATAGTTTCATTCATATGTTTGAGAGGGTATGTAAACAGTATAATGTTGACCAAGGGATCTGGGTATGGTTCCTGACCCCATTAATCCATGGTAAAGCTGTAACTGTAATTTCTAAACTGTCTGATATTGATTGTTTAAATTATAATGTTGTAAAGAGCTGTTTGCTGGAATGGTTTAAGTTAACCTAAAGCTTATAGGAAAATGTTTTGTGAGCATAGACGCAAGGCAAATGAAAGTGTGTGTGAATATGTTGCTGAAGTAAGCACTTATTTTCATAGGTGGTTGATTGGATGTCAGGTCA
This sequence comes from Protopterus annectens, assembly GCF_019279795.1. Classification (NCBI taxonomy): domain Eukaryota; kingdom Metazoa; phylum Chordata; order Ceratodontiformes; family Protopteridae; genus Protopterus; species Protopterus annectens. The sequence continues at coordinate 272,117,923 of NC_056733.1, forward strand.
CCACTATTGATGGGCTGGCAGACATTTTGGTGAGGGAACAAGCCCTTAGTCCTTTGCCTGAGTACATGAGGATCTGCATAGCTGATAGACAATGCACTACTGCAGATGAGTTGGAGAAAAAGGGATGCCTATATCTAGCAAGCAGGGCATCACTTCACAGGAAAGGGACACCCAGTGCTGCTCATGGGTCTAAGGGAACTCATGGTGGGCAGCCCAGACTGCCCCAACAGAGTCTGCATTTAGCAGAGGAAGCCACTAGTCCAGGTAGACATCCAGGACCTTGGGTTAAATGTTTTAAATGCAGCCAGTGGGGCCATGTAGGGTATAGATGTCCATGGAGGCAAGGTGGGGAACAAAAGGTGGGAGATTCAGTAAGTGGGAATGGCAAAATGCCAACAGTAGGTTGTCTCAAGACAGCAAGGGTACCAAACTACCACAAGAGGTTATATCCTATCTTAATAAATAGGAAAAAGGCCATGGCTAAGAGAGATACAGCTTCTGACCTAACCATTGTGAAACCTGCAATGGTTACAGAAGAGCACTACTTGCTTGGGCAGTCTACTGCTGTCAGAGCTTTAGGAGGGACCCCATTCCAAATACCTTTGCTAGATTTCACCTTGACTGGGAGGGTGGAAAAGGAAGCAAGCAATTAGGTGTGTTTGAGGATATCCCTGCAAATGTCCTGATAGGGAATGATTTTGATAATGCAGTACCGTGTGTGCATGCAGTTACACGCAGTCATGCTTGGAGACAAGCATGTTGGTCTGGTAGCCTGGGTGACCCAGATAGACTGCACACTTGCAGCCAGGACTGGTAAAGTGGTTTCTTCAGTGAGGCTGAAGGTGAGCCACAGCTGCTTGTGAGTAATGATGCTCCCTTGGACAGAGTGACTGCAAGGGCAGCAGTAAGTAGTAGTAGTACCCAGGCTGACAGTGAGGCACCACTGTCAGAGGATGTCAGATTTCCTGTGGAAGGGGAGCTGGGGAAGGTTACAAAGAGAGATGTGAGACAGGCTCAGCTCTTAGACCCTACATTACAAGGTCTGAGGGAGGTAGCCAGGGAGGCACCTGATTCTCAAGGGAAAGAGGAATCTGTATCCTGGGACAAAGGGTTACTGTATAGAGAGTGGACCCCTGAGGGAGGGCTAGAGGGTGAGAGAATACAGCAGTTGGTAGTGCCCAGAGCTTATCATCTGGCAATTCTAGCCACAGCCCACGATATTCCATTTGCAGGTCATATGGACATAAAGCATACAAAGAGAAGTATTATGCAGAACTTCTACTGGCCTGGGATTTCCAGAGCTGTAACAGGGTACTGCAGGACCTGTGAGCAGTGCCAAAAGGTAGGCAAGGCAGGAGACAAGGTGAAAGCTCCTTTGATGCCTTTGCCTGTGATTGAGGAGCCATTTCAGAGGGTAGCTATGGATATTGTGGAGCTTTTATTTGAGACTGTCCTGCAATGTTGTTTTAAAATATTTCCTGTGATTTTGAACTCTGAAGTAACTGTGTTGATTGAATAGTGTATTGTTCCTTTATTATTTATTATTAAATATTTAAACCTGTCTTTGTGGCTGATATTTGTGAGACATAATTATGCTCTTAGAGTACTTTCATATGTGTTTGGTGACACGGTACAGGCCATTCCTAAATAGCTTAACTCAATGTCAAAACTACCATTTGGATTTATAGTAACATTATATAGTAGGATTGGACACACTTTTTAAGGGCCTTATAGTAGTTGATAAGTAAGGGTGGCTGGTGGCAGCTGGTACTACCTTATAGTCTGGGCAGAAGGGGGCATAGCTAGTAAACATATGCCAGCTTTTCCCAATTGTATGTGTGTTTGTATATCAATCAAATCTCAAAGTGTGTGTGTGTCAGCTACTTGGGCAAGGACATGAAGCACTGATTGGACAGAGGGGGTGCTAGAGGTCTTAGCTTGGCCACTCGGCTGAGATATTAACCCTATAGTTGTGCAAGTGGTGATTCTTACTGGGGACCTGGAAAAAGACGAAGAAACCAAACCCAGACTGACTGTGATCTCTGTGTGCTCTTAAGAGAAATTGTACTTTACTGTGTGTGTACTTGCCATGCTCCCATTGTATACGTCCCTGACTTTTGCCAGTGATGTGGATTGATGCTCCTTGATTACTGGGCCAGTACGATTGATATTTTGATTCCTACAGGGTGACTTGTTTTTTGAGCTGGTCTTATTCTTAATATGGATGGGAACAACTCTCTATATACAGTTATTAATATGGTGGTACAGAAAATTTGTAAATATCTGCGGATATGCTATGGTGTTTACTGGGTTTGGTGGTATTTGGAATCTAGCCAAAGTATTACTTAGTACAGAGAGGTTAGCCTTGGAATAGTTCCCAAAAGTTTTTGGTTTCACTGGATCCCCAGACTGAATTTTTATTTCAAGCAATACTGCCCCTTATGGTCAGATCTGACTAGCCAGAACATTACATTAGGTGAAGAACATCACTCCCCCATGTTTGTGAGTACAAGATTAGGGATGTTTGTACCCCTGGTAGGAGAATGGATCAACAGTTCCAGGATGCTGATATTAACAATGTTTAGGAATTAATGGGCTTGTACATCAGAAAGGGTGTAGTATTCCCAATCAGTAGAAGGGTAGTTGAGATCTCCCATGAATTATCATTTTGGGTTGAATGGTGAGGGACTCTAGAACATTGAGATATGTAGAATGGGTTTCCTGGGACATGGATGGGGACCTATAGGTTGTAAGGATGTGATACTAGACCCTGTTTATGGTGAGTTGCACATGTATGTGTTTCATTGTGTCATACACTTTATCTAGTCTGGGTCTGAGGTTGTTTTTAATATAGACTGAAACTCCTCCACCTTTAGTTCCCTCCTGTGCAATAGCTGGTCTAAAGGTTTGAAAAGAATTATACCCTTGCATTGCTGGGGTACCCTCCACAATTTTAAACCATGGGCAGGATTCATGAAGCCTCCATGTAAGAGATACAAGGCTTACACGGAGGCTGCAGTTAAACGGTGTGACGTCAGCATGTCATGCATATGCATGAGGGCATGCTGAATCACACCTAAGGCTAACACGGTCCGTGGAAGACAGTAGGGGCGTGTCCGTAGGCCGAACCCTGCAAGCGGACACGCCCCCAGAAGAGTAAAAGTGCTCAAAGTAAACACCCACGACAGAGTCCATGTAAATGTGAATAAACACAACACAACACATGCCCCCACAGACTATGAACATAAAATATATAAATGAACATGTTATATATATTTTTTTGAATTGTAAAGATGTTTGCCCGTGAGTGCGCTTCTTTGCGTGGGCGTGCCCATAGCTTAGCCACAGTTAGTAGTCAGTGGAAAAGCATATAAGAACTAAATATGAAAAGTAAGCCAAGAAGCAACAGCGTAGCGGTAGAGACGTCGGCTGAAGAGCAGGCAGTCATGGTTTGAACCCCCAGAACATCAATTTTTATTTTTAGTAAAATAAGCACAAAACAAGTCCCTGACAAATATGTACACATATAAAATTATATTCTATGTAAAATGTAATGAAATAGGCCATTTATTTTGAAGAAATGTGAGATAACAAAACAATAAAAAATGCCAGATGTGCCTATAGCTGAGCTACAGTTTAACAAGGTGAGTGCATCTGCCCGTAGGTGAGCAGTGGTTTAACAGGTGTAAAATGAGTGCCCGTAGGTGAGCAGTGGTTTAACACGCTGAAACTGTGTGCCCCTAGCTGAGCTGAGCATAATATGCATGCTGACAGCCAAATGAAGCGTAAACTAGCATAACTTGTTTGCGCGGAGCTGCGCACCGCACAACAAGCTAACCGCCGGGCAACATTGGGCAAGCTGTATCAAAACTGCCTTTACGCAGACACACCCCTAGCCTGTCTAGACAGTCATAAAATATAAAAAGCAGTGGCCAGGTTCGAACCCAGGATACCATGCACCATTGTCAAGGTACTGAACCACTAAGCCATGACAGCTGTACTTAGAAATGCAGTAATAGCAAATATATAGGAATGAATAGAAAGGGGAGCATGACAAAGCAGGTTTTGTGAAGTTGATACAATTCCAAAATGGCCAATCACAGATAAGTGCGGGAAAAACGGCATATATAAGCCCCATAGGCGGGAATACACAGCATAAACGATTGTAGAACTAACTTGCAGCCAGAATGTCAGGAGTAGGTGAGGGTAGTTGCTTTCGAGCACAGAGGTGGGGCATTGAGGAGTTCAGATACATGGTCTGGCTCCTAGTCCACAATCATGAGGCCCAACTCATGCAGGGCCAGGTCCTGTGAGGAGCATATATGGCTGAGGCGTGGGACCGGTTGGCTCATGATCTCACCAGTACCACAGGGATTCCAAGGACTGGTGAGCAGGTCCGTCACCACCATGCGAACCTGAAGAGAGCAGGACCAATTGAACCTTTGGATCCAGGAGGCCCGGCAAATGCCCAACGCCCCACTACTGAGTAAGTTACATTTAATTATGTATGTAAGAAATTAAACTAGCTGATATTATGGAGATGTGTATTCCAATATTACTTCATTTATATTACAGCTGCAGGTGTCCGTTCTGTGAACCGCAGAGCCTATGGCGATAGGCTGGTGTGGTTGCGCCACCAGGCAGGTCAGTAATCCACTCCCAGTAACTGTAAAGAAATATAAAAGTATGACAGTTAGCAAAAGAGTGCAGTGTAGTCACTAAGTAATAAAATGTGCAAGTAACAGTGTAAGAGTGTTTGCAAGTATTGCTTGATTACAAAAGTGTGTTGCAGTCTGTAATCCAAACAGAAAAATGAAAATGTCTGAAATAAAGTCTGAAATAAAGATGCCCCACCTGTAATATAATAGTACACAACCTGCAGCAGGCTGAAAAGTACAGCTGCAGAAGATGAGCAAATCACATGTGTGAAATATATCCCTGTTGAAATACTGAAACATGACAGACGTGAGACTGCTGGAAAGGATTGTAATAACTACAGGTAAAACATGTCAATAAAGCCTAGAAGTAAGTACCATCCTGAATAGTAAAATGAAAACAAGTGAGAGAGTGTGAGAAAGAGTTATGAATCCACCAATAAAGTAGTAATAACCCCTGAATAAAGTATACTGCAGTCAGTACAGAATGAAATGAATGTGACAAGCAGAACCAAACTGCGAAATGTGTTCAAAGTGTTGCTGCAGCTGGAATGTGTATCCCAAAATCTGGATATGTTGCTCTCAGTCTCCAATATGCAGATAGTATGACTGTCTGAAATACCAAACATCCACAGTTGTCTATAGCTATATAAAGCAAATGTAGCAGGATGATGTAGCTGAACAAAGCCAGATATGAATGTGCATGAATAACAATAAAATGTATATTGATGTAGCAGTAACAGTCCTATCACCAAATTGAAGTAGTTACCATATAGGAAACTGTAGTTAGAACAGTAGTGTGTATATATCTGCAGCTATTAGAAATGTACAGCATATGTATTGGTATTCGAAGGTGTTAATAATATTTTCTTCGCCCCACCCTATAACCACATATAATCCATTCCACGTGAAATTGGTATGTGCAATCACAATTAACACCCCTGGACATTTGTCCTGTTGGGTCATAAATATTTGCATGTACGTTGATGCATCTGCCCTGTTCATACATCCAAACCTGATGGCCTGTTGCCATCAATCAACCCTACATGTTGTTGGACTGTGTATTGCTGTTCAAATTATGCATGTGTTATGCTCGCTGTTCAATGGTGTGAATATCTGGGTGTTTGGTTAATGGGAATACTAATGCATGCTGTTACAACTAATTGCGAATGGCATTGTATGTTACTAACCCAAACTGTCATGACATAATGCAAAACATAGGATGACAGGGAAGGCGGGTTCCAGCGGACCCACCTCTCCCACCTCAGCTGGCAAGTGCACCTGGCACTAGTGCCCAGTCTAGACCCTCCTCCGGTGGCCCTGTGCCACCTGCAGGTGGAAGCACTGCAGGGGATGTGGCCCGTCCCCCCTCTGCAAGTGTGGCCAGAGGAGAACCACCACTCACCCTCCGTAGCGTCCGGACTGTGGTGCGTAGGGAGATCCGGGACTCTGTTCTTGGGCCCCTATGCCAGCTTGAGGCACAGGTGGCACAACTTACAGGCATGCCTGTTGCCCGGCCTACACAGCCCCCAGCACAGCCCCATCCTGGGCAGTGAAGGAACATTGGCAACTGCCCATGGGTGGGGATATCAGTTCCACTGTTGCCATCTGTGGGCTCATGGGCTCTGGATATCCAAACATCCATCCCCGTCAATTGTGTAACCCCCCCACATGTGTCATACACTGCCCCTGTATGCATCTTGTTTGTCTTGTCTGTTGACCTACCCAACCTACCTCCCCAGCTATACCGACTTCCTTCACCTGACATACCACTCTCACCTGAAAAAAAAAAAAAAAAAAAAAGGGCACTCTGTACCCACAAAAAAATTATGCCCCATACATAGCTGCCCATTCTGCACACATGTCTGCTGGACATGGAAACTATCAATTACAATTGGCTGTACAACAAGTATTATTGTTGTCCTGACACCTCTCTCAGGGGTGGAAGGTTTCAAATGTCACACCAAATTACAAATATATGCACAGCTGTTGCTGATGAAGAAATGGGCAGCTATGGGCCTTACCTACATCCCTCCTGCAAAACCCAAGATTGTTTCCCTACTGTCTTACCCTCTTTGTGACCCCTTTTTCACCACTTTCCTGTCTCCCCATTTTCATTTCTTTCAAAGAAAATAGCGCGGGTGTGCACCAGAGTAAGCACTGTTAAGTGGTTGGAAGCGGGTGTGCGTAGAGCTGAACGCCAGTGCGCATGCGGGAGCTCCGCACAAACCAGCGCTAACCCGGTTACAACTGCTTAAAAGTGCCTTAGTCACTCTGATTGACAGGTCCTGTAGTCAGTTCAAAAGCAAAATAAAACCCCACTGTCAGTCCCGAACCCAGGACCTTGGAAACAGTAGTCTGCATGACCTACCACTAAGCCATGACTCTTATACAAGAACATTGTGCTAAAATAAATATATCATGCAATAGTAGGAATGAATGTAAAGGGAATATAGGATGTGTAGTACACAAAGCATGTCATTTATACTTACTGTCAAAACTAGTGGATTTCCATAATAGTAGTGTGTGAACAGAAACAGCCATGCTAGTTGGTAGCTAGTAGGTAATAACATCAGTTAATGTACATATATAAATGTATGTATATTTACATATATATATATATATATATATATATATATATATATATATATATATATATATAGTTGTAGGTGTCAGTGTGCATACACACTTACTACAGGAAACAGGAGAGAGGAATGGAGAAATGTGAATCTACAACACAGCCTGAATCATGAGAGAGATACTAACCTTTACACTCACAGAACAGTGCCCACAGCATTATAGCGCTGTCCTGAAATCACAGTGAGAACTGCAATCAGTACACAACTGGCTGCATGCAATTAGCAAATGCTGGCTTACAATTGGTGCAGAGGCCATCACATGGACTTATGCAGCTACCTACAAAAACATCCTGTACTCACATTCCACACATGCAATACTTTCATTGCACTGTCTGGAGGCAGGCAGAGAGAGAGAGAGAGAGAGAGAGAGAGACAGAGACAGAGAGAGAGAGAGAGAGAAAGAAAAAAAAAATTAAGAACACAAACAACAACACACGGTACACAAACTAAGTTGAAGCTGTCAGCAGTGTCAGTACCAAGCTGTGCCAGCAGCAGCAGGAAGCTGTAGTAGCGGTAACGCAACCAGCTGCGACAAACACAGGTAATGTAAAGTAACAAGTTAATAGTCTGCATACTGTGAACCCTCCATATGTGTCATAGGTCTGTATCTATAGGTATGTCCATGTGATATGTTGTGTGCACGTAGTTCCACCCAAAGGGGATGACTATACATTACATGTCATTCAGTGTTAGGCCATGATCCTGGCACCAGTTTTCCGTTTCAGTGAGGCCTGTCTGTAGGATGTGTGTGTCAGCTGGTGTAATGACTATGGCGCTTAGTTTGCAGTCATCTGGGAACTTTGTCATCCACAACCCGCACATGTTTGCTTTTACATCTGAGAAATAAATGCCAAACAAGAGGGGTCCTAGGACAGAGGCCTGTGGGATACCACATGTGACTGGCATTGAGTCTGACATGGCTCCTACAATATCGATATTATTGATTCCGTATGTCAACCAGTGTGCAACCCATCATGTGACATATGTAGTAACATGTAAGCTAATGAGCTTGTCTATGATGCCTGAGTGGAGTACTGTGTTGAAGGCCTTAGGCAAGTCCAGGTAGGCTGTATGGATTGCGTTGCCCTCATCAATGGCTGTAGTGACTGTTTTGAAAGTTCAATCAGGTTCAAAAGGCAGGATCAGCCCATCACAAAGGCAAACTGGCTGGGAACAAGTGTCTGCAGGTACCCAATATTGCTGTATATGCATCCCATACTGAATCATTCCATAGCTTTGCAGACCAGGCTGGTTAAGCTTATGGTGCGGTAGTTCCCAGGGTCAGTAGAGGTGCCTCCTTAGTGGAGTGGGACCACTGTTGCTGTATGCCAGTGTTCAGGTACATATCCCGTAGTACGGCCAAGGCTAAATATCAGTCTTATATGCGGTTGTATGTCCTCTTGGAGTTCACGTAGCACACATCCAGGGATACCATCAGGTCACATTGATGCTGTGTGTTCTGCTTTGCTGAGGGCGGCCCTCACCTAGACATGTGAGATGATAGGGAGGTTACATTCAGCTGTGATAAGTATTTCTAAGTGTGGGGGAGAAGGAGGGGGGATACGTGCACCGAACCTGTCTGCAAGAATGTTGCCAATATCTGTGTGTTCAGTGAATGTTAAGTAGGTGTGTAGTAACTCAGAGCATATCTGAGGTGTTTGGTCCATATGTGTAACATAACTGAAGAAGGCCTTGTGGTTATCTATAGTGTTCGTGGCCATTTCCCTCCCAGAGTAGGCCGTGGATGTTGTTATGAGAGACTGTAGCTTATTACCAGTGCTGACCACAGATGCCTTCCCTTAATGTGAATCTGCTCTGTCCTGCAGTAGCCTCCTTCTATCGTTATAAATCTGCCTTTGGCTGGAGTCCACCGGACAGGATGCCTAACCTTTGTGCATAGGGTCTGGGTTAGAAATGTGCGTGCATGTTCCATGTATTCTTTGGGATGTCCGTGGGAAGCATTCGCAAAGGGGTCAGCAGTGTGGGTTGTGGCTTCCACTGGCCCAGTGGGCTGCATGGATACCATCTCAGTCCTAACAAGTGAATAACTGTCTAATCACATACATATCAAAGTAGTCTACTGTGCTGGTGGTGGTGGTGTTGGGATATGTATATCCAGGCCGAGTAACTTGTGTCCAGATCACACAAGTGGATGGCGTTCCACATACAGTACCTTGATATGAACCCCCAGAGTGAGGTTGTGCATTGGACCCATCGCAGTGTGCTGACCGATGGGGCATGCTACTATGTTGTATGGAATGTGGCAGGTATTGTTGCACAGGTGTTGGCTGAGCACTGATATCTGGCCATGTACTTGTGTATCCACCAAGAGACACACACATGCTACATATGGGAGTAGTAGTATATCACTACAGTTGAGTATCATGTATAGTATGTGTGCCATATATTGCTGACATAGTCTGCTGATATCCTGTTTGTGTTCTCTTCCAGGGACATGGTGCGTCAGCGTAATCCTGCCTACTCTGCAGCAGAAGATGAGGAGATACACCAGAGCCTGGTGCGGGATTATGACATACTGTTTTCCCGCACCAGCCAGAATCAGCAGGAGAGGGCTGCACTGTGGCAAGACCTTGTCCATAGGGTAAATGACATTGACACGCATAATAGGACATATGAGCAGGTATGACATCACTGCAGTGATTTAATCAGAAATGTCCATCAGCGTCGGATATCCACAGGCAACAGGTTGCCACAGGAGGTGGGGTGGCCACACATCCCCCCCTCACCAGACTGGAGGGGCTACTCCTAAATGTTGTGGCTCCAGCCCCGGAACATCAACAGCAACACACCTGCATCATGATGGAGGCTGGATCCACACAGCAACATGACATGGAGCATGCAGGTAATATACCATATGTACACTTGACTGTTCTGTACACTGTTAGTTTATGCATGTGTAAGGTGTGTCCGTGGTATGTAGCTGTCAACATAGTATGTAACTGTGCAGGTGTGATATTGCCAATATCAGCAGCTGACGTGTGAAAGGCAACTGGTGTACTACTGCACTGTATCATATGCAGTATCAATGGCACAGTTGTGCCCACTGACATTAATCTCCTCATTTCTGCAGGTCCCTCCGGTGTTACAGCAAGGCAGCCCATCCATGCTGGTGAGTGTGTTTTAACAATACCTATAATAGTCCTGATAGTGCTAGTAATACTAGTGTAACTCAGTAGTGCTTTGTGTGTATACTGCGGGGTGTGCATGTGTGCATGTGTGCCTGTGTCCACGTGTGCATGTGTGCATGTGTGCATGTGTGCCTGTGTCCACGTGCGCATGTGTGCATGTGTGCATGTGTACCTGTGTCCACATGTGCATGTGTGCATGTGTGCCTGTGTCCATGTGTGCATGTGTGCATGTGTCCATGTGTACACGTGTCCATGTGTGCACGTGTGCATGTATGCCTGTGCCCACATGTGCATGTGTGCATGTGTGCCTGTGTCCACGTGTGCACGTGTGCATGTGTGCATGTGTGCATGTGTGCCTGTGTCCATGTGTGCATGTGTGCATGTGTCCACATGTGCATGTGTGCATAAGTGCATCACTGGTAACATTGTGTAGACATTGTAAACTGTGTTTCCTGTCTTCCTCCCACAGGTTCTGGTGCTGCGCTGGTGTCCTGCAGCAGGGAACCTGAATCTGGTGCCACAGGTACTGATAATGATGATATCTGTGTAATGGCACAGGAAGGTGTGTCAGGGTCCATCATTGGTCAGCCAATTGACAGTACACAGCTGTCAACCCCATCATTGCGCACAGTCATCCTGCCAGTACATCCTATGTCACCATTGTCCCTAGGTGATGGACAGGATACAGTGGGCATTGACCAGGGTAATGTGGTATCTGTGGCACATGCTTCCCCACACAGCAGCCATGGGCAGGGTCCTGCGATGGTACCACACAGACAGTTGCCCATGGGTTCTTGTGGGAGCATCCGTGGGCGTACTGCCTCTGGCAGACGTGCCCAAAGAGGTCTGTCAACCTCAGCTATGTTTCGGGCTGTCTTGCAGGCACAGTCATGTATGGAAAGGTACACCAGACAGGGTCTGAGGGAGCTGAGAGCATGTCGCACAGCCATGACTGACAGTATGCGTGACATCGAGGATGCTATCCGTAATTTCACCGATGTCATAGACAGACGTTGTGGGGACATATTACAGCAGTTCCACAACCACATGTCCATGAGCCAGGGCAATGGTGGACAGTTGCAGCGTCGACGTGGCCATATGCCAGCAACAGCAGCAGCTGGCAGTCGGCGCGGATGACAACAGGCCCGCGGACACCCCCATAGTTCCAGCAGCAGCCCCAGCAATGCTGGGTCTGTGCTGTCATCGGAACACCCCAGGAGACCACGTGCACATGGCTCTGGACAGTCCCAACAGGGACCTGTGTCCAGTCAACACACTCCTGCTTCTGATGACAGTACCCAGTCTGGCTTAGTACTGGATATGGTCCGTAGTACCCCTGCCAGGCACAGGTACCGTGTCTGTGCCCACAGACACTGATCTGTATGACCTGCCAGGTGCAGTCTGTGGCTGTCCACAAACTCCTGTATATGGCAGCCATGAGGTGGAACTGTGTGCGTGCATACACACATGCAAAATGTTAACACCTAGGGCTACCACATACATGCACACACTGCACCAACAGTGCCCCACCCTGTATTGCTGTCCCTCACCAACACACATACACACACATGTCAATTGGTGGTATCAGTGGCAGACTCAGGCATACCTAATTTACACCCTGTGCATATGATGAAACTGTGCCACCTCCTGCAATCTCCAACACCAGTGCAGGAACAGGTAAACATGTTGCTGATGCACAGGGTGACTGCATAGAAGTGTATTAGTAGCATCATGTTGATAACAGTACAGTGTGCTGATATGACTGTGTGTATATCCCAGCATGCCTGATGCAGTAACCGTATGACTGTCCTGAATTGTTATCTACACCCATAGTAAGTACCATAGTGTAACAGCTGCACATTATTGCATACTGGTGGTATGGATGGTTACAGATAGCCACATACATAGGGGGGAAGCTAATGCAAGTAGTGATACACAATGATGGACATGTACAGTAATGGTGGCAAGTTGCCCACAACGACTATGCAATGTGGATGTTTGCGCATGTTGATATGTGTGCAGTACCAATGTAATACAAACCACAATTAACTATGATATAATATCAGTTCTACCATGGACATCCGAGCTGTGCATTCCTGGGTACATGTTGATAGTGCCTACATATTTGCACTGTTACCTACTGTTAGTGTTACCCCTTCTTTGTTGTACAATGGACTACTTCCAGCCCTGCTTACTGTAGCTTTGTTTGCATGCATGTTCGCTTGGGGTTCCCTGGAACACTGCTTCCACCTGCAATGCAGAGTTACAGTGCTTCTGTGGACTCCTAGTGACATCTGCATAGCGTACTATACGTATGTCAAGTTTCCACATGACAGAACGTCACTGTCTGTCCTGTTCGCATGTACGTTGCCTGTGACACATTGCACATGACTTACCTGGCATTTACCCACGTGTGCAGTCATATATGCCAGTGATATGAAATCAGTAGCAGTACACCCACACATACACACCTTCAGTATGTTGTTCCCCATTGGCCCTATGTGTTGGTAATCACCATGGCAATCACACTACTATGGTAGCATGTGCAAAGGTAACCTGTGAATCACCTCTATGGTCCAGTTGTGGTTTATGTGAGTCATGTGGCAATGTCACAGCTGCCACATGTATGCAGTCAACCCTCACCCCTGGCCAGGAACGTACAACACATGTGTGGGATGCCACCACATAGCCAATCTGGGGACTGAGCACTCTGAACCCAGTACTGCCATACCCTGTCAGGTGGCATGACATACTACAGTGACTACAATACCAGTCTGACATAGACCCGCACTGACAGCAATCTGAACACACTGGGGCATACTTGGAGACTCAGAATAGCACCCTGCCTGAGCATCACACACCTCCGCAGCTGGCACACAGGCATACGTTATGTCAGAACAGAGCACATGCCACACATGGCACACACATCCCGTGTGCCACACACTCACAGCCTGTAGGGCTACACAACACACCTGCTACAGATGTGTCAGGTACCTCTCTTGGCCACTGCAGTGGAGTCTCGCTCAACAGGCTGTACATGGTGAAGGTCACAGTGATATGCCTGTGGGGCACTATGGTCCACCACAAAACACATGCATACAGGTCAGTCAGAGGCATGGACACATATGACGCAGTCATTGACCATGCCACTATGGATGACCTGAGACATACCTCCCTGGACTACATGATAGGGAACATAGAAGGGATCTCTCAGCATGTGGCACAGGCCAGTATGAGCCTGATCTTGGTTGCCATCATACCCTCACCAGGTATGCTACCACTATATGTAGGAAGGGTGTTCTATGTCTACATTCTGCTCAATCTCCAATGTCATTCATAGGGTATCCACTGGCTGTCAATGTGTGCTTACATGCTAGGGAAGCCACAATGATTTGCGAGGGGCAGCTTGCACATGACACCCATGGGCCATTGTATATTGGCGAAGCCCCTTGATACACACATAGTGCGTTTTGCTGCAGGACACGGATTACATAGACACCTCCGCGGGTATCACACAGGATAGGACACTAATAGTGATGCTACACAACACCAGCAGTGTACACCGCAAGATGCATGCACTGGACACTGTCCTCAGCATGATGAACTGCAATGTCTGTGCAGTACCAGATTCCTGATTCACGGCTCACATGTGCAACCCATCACTGCCAGGTTATACCTCATATCATGCCTGCCGTCCCCTACACATGTAACACACATGGACAGGGGGGTGGTATCCCAAGGCACCACAGATACACACACCTTCAGGTTGTTGGCACAGCACAAAGCACCAGGGCCTATCCATGAGCAGCTAACAGTGTGTTGGACTGCCTTCTGGTTCATTGCCTGGCACACACAACCCTCCCATACACAGGAAACCCACATATCCTCCCTAACAGCACTGGCAATATGACAGTCTCAAGAAATGTCTTTATATCGCTGGACTGCATCCAGCCAAACATTGTGCATGAGCATTACTGTAGCTACAACACACTAGCTGAAAGGTTCCCAGCATGTGGTCACTGAATTGCAGTGGAATAACATGTTACCACTCCCACAACAGGTGGGAACATGCAGCACCTGTTCATCGACTACATGTAGACTATATGGCCCAGACCATATGTGTATCCCCTGCTGTAGGTATTATACCATATACAACCCACACTGTATAGACACATACCGCGTGCGCCCCCTGCACAGTACGACACAGTCATATTGTTATGCATTGCGAATACCATTTATCCACTCGAGGCACGTGTCAGACATGGTAACTACTGCAGGTCACAGGTATTTATGTGTATGTGTCACACACATACATCATGTGTGCATTGCCATTGCTGGTTTAGGCAATGGCATGCATTGTTATGCACAACAACCCACACAAGGTCATATTGTGTGACACAACCACACGTGGCAGTTGTGGGTTTCCAAAACATACCTATCTGTGCTCTGACAATGGTAATAGACCCAGTAGCAGAGCGCACTATTGGCATTACTGGCCAAGTAGCCCTGTTTGGCTGTACTGATAGTGTGGTGACATCCCCTGTGTTTACTGGGGGAATATGCAGCATCTGGTGTATTGTAGTATTTGCCAAAAGGATCTGTTCTCTCACACTTGCAATTACATACACCCTACTACCCCCCCCCCACACACATGCACTTGCAGGATTCATACCCCTACCTAACTATGACACGACACGTGAGAGAGACGCATTAGCGAAGCGCACTATTCGGATTACTAGGAGGTTCCTCTTCTCCAGCTGTACTTATAGGGTGCTGACATCATCAGTGTTTGGAAAGGGTAATGTGCATCATGTAGTGTGATCTCCTGATTGCAAAAAAGCACATGTCTTTCATACAGAATTGCACATACATAAACTCCCCACATCCAAACACACACACTTGCCATTTGCAGGTTTCAAACTCCTACTTAACTATGTTATGACACTTGAGAGAGACGCATTAGCAGAGTGCACTATTTGAATTACTGGGAGGTTTCCCTACTCCTGCTGTACTTATAGGGTGCTGACATCATCAGTGCTTAGATAGGGGAATGTGCATCCTGTAGAGTGTTTTCCCAGTTGCCAAAAGGGACATCTCCCTCACACAGACATCCACACACACACACACTGGGCAGTTGTAGGATTCAAATCCCTACCTAACTATGTTATGACACTCGTGACAGACGCATTAGCGGAGCGCACTATTCACATTACTGGGAGGTTTCCCTTCTCCTGCTGTACTTATAGGGTGCTGACATCATCAGTGCTTAGAGAGGGGAATGTGCATCCTGTAGAGTGTTTTCCCAGTTGCCAAAAGGGACATCTTCTTCACACACACTAACCCCCCTCCACACACACTGGACAGTTGCAGGATTCAAACCCCTACTTAACTATGTTATGACACTCGTGACAGACGCATTAGCAGAGCGCGCTATTTACATTACTGGGAGGTTTCCCTTCTCCTGCTGTACTTATAGGGTGCTGACATCATCAGTGCTTAGATAGGGGAATGTGCATCCTGTAGAGTGTTTTCCCAGTTGCCAAAAGGGACACTTCCCTCACACAGACTTGCACACACATCAACCCTGCTCACCCACACACACACACACACACACTGAGCATTTGCATGGATCGAACCCCTACCTAACTATATTATGGCACTTGAGGGAAACACATTAGCAGAGCGCGCTATCCAAATTACTGGGCATCTGTTCTGCACCTGCAGTATTTATAGGGTGCTGACATCTTTATTTCTACAGAGGTATGTACATCTAGTACTACCTGTCAGGTGGGGGATAGCATATATATGCATTTGCAGCCACCTACTTCAGGGTCAGATATGCACATCGCACTGGCAGGTTATGTTCTATACCATGCTACGTGACCACAGGACCTGTAACACACAACACAACCAGTCCAGAACACCACTCCCACATCCAGGACACACACTTTGCTTCCCTGGGAACAGTGCGGGTATATGCAGGTGTTCACATACACCATTCCAGTTGTTAACATCAGGTACAGGCATATTGTGTGTGGGAACTACTCAGGCCTCTACAACTTTACCCTACAGCCACTACAATTTGTGGGTCCATGTGCTATGGCAGAACCACTCACCACAGCCACATGGGGGAATACATATTGCACCTGTCCATCTGCAACATGGGTACTCACTGTTCCACACCAGAGGTAGACCACCATTGTTGATATCTGACCATACCCACCTTTCCCTGGACATCCATATCCCATCCCCACCCCCAGGCAAGGTTGTCACTGCAAACAAACTGTATTTAGCACAAGAAGACTGGGGTGGACGACTTCAAAGGACCCATGCTCGGGGACTATACTGGCCACTCTGCATAATCCTTGACAATTGCATTCTATGAGCATGTGTAAGGTTTGCATTGATCATGCTATCCCACATATACCCATGACTGCTCCACAACAAGACACCTGTCAGGTGTACACCAGCCATATATGAGCCGTCCAACAGACAGAGTGAGCTAATACATTGCAGAGCTGTAGCCCACAGAGGGAGGACATCTGTGAACAGTACCGGCACGACACTTCATTCCCACATAATCATCACAACACAGTGTTGACAGTGGAATTGTCCAGACAATGCAGATAGGGCTCCCCTCAGTCTGTTATTGATGCCCACTTACTGTTAGAGGTCCTCAGCAACCCTCTTCCAGCACACACCAACAACATGGATGTGGCTTAGCACATTCAAACCCTGGGATCTCCACTGTGCCGCTGCTTGACAGAGGCACAGCTCACTAACCTCACATGTTGCCTTATGTGACCTACTTTACAGTGGCACAGTAGCCTACTGTACTGGGGATGCAGATGCCAAGCACACTCTGGCTAAGCTGTCATTCCCTAGGGCAACAAGCCTAGTATTGACCTCTACACCCATATGTTTAATTGTCAGATGCACAATATTTGTTGCTATTAGACTGTTTGCAGGTCTTTATTGCCATAGCATTCCCTGTTCCTATGAACAACTTGTGTATCTGTGGAAGATGTTTGAATATGAGGGCGATCCACTATATCACTTATGTCTCTGTAGTCATTTACTGTATGCACTGGGCAGATTGCTGTGTTGTGGTTGGTTCCTGGAATGACACGTACAAATACCAGATATGTGTGGCCAACTGCTAAACGGAGATATGGCCTAAGTGTGTGAGCATGCCCAGTTCAGCCTTTCCATGGCATGTTGTCTGACATATGCCTCATTTATCAAAGTGTGCTAGCATGCCCAGTGTGAGCTTTCCATATGTTGAACTCTGCAGTCCACCACATATTTGGGTGTGTGTGAACTTCAACAATATCTCACGTTTATGGTTGTGTGTTGGGTGTCATGTTGTGTACTTACTGGCCAACTGCTCCATGTCTGCCACAACAGGGATTATACTGTGCCTGCAGGGATTGCATGGGATACTTTGCATACAGTTGTCAACATCCTTTCATAATGACCTAACACTGTAGTACCGTATAGTGTACTGGTTCAGTACTTTCACTGTGGTGGACAGTATCCTGGGCTTTAGTCCTATCCTGCTTGACATCTTCATAGTGAGCACAACAGACTGTGTAGGGGCCAGTTGTGCACATATGACCATGTTGCATTATGTTCAGATATGGACTACCTACACCAGGCTTGTCCAACATTGGTAGTGTATTCCACAACATAGGTGGACATTGGCAAACAATAGCGATGTTCCCTAGGCCATTTCTGATGCTAGTCACAGAGTGTGTTTGTCCTTCGACACACATTGTAACTGGAGTTTGCCATGACATATGTCATGGTTAGTATACTGTGCCTCCGTCTACCTCTGACATAACAGTGATACCCAGGGTTAACCTACCATCTCCCATCGACTCATCAGGATTCCTCTTGAGGGGTGTCGATAGGTGACTCTCTGGCTAACCTGTACTGGGAGTTTACTCAAGAGTGGGGGTGGCTTCTGTGTTATGGATCATTCTGTACAGCTTGTCCTATGTATGTCAGTGCTGGGGTTCAGGTCTCTCATGTGCATAGCTCACTGCCATTCAGATTGTACAAGGTGCAGCATGTTCATTGATTCCAGCTTGGACATGGCTTCATACATCAGGCACAGCTTGCCTCTGGGTGGGCAGTATGGCAGTGTGTGGAGCTGCAGTTTGTTTAATCAGGCAACACATGGCATCTGTTCATGCTCTTTGCTCCTCCTGGTGGGGTACTGTTGTGGACTTTACAGTTGATGGAGGTGTCTGCTGAGGTATATCCCACAGGGGCTATTGTAGTCAATTGTGACGCTGATGAAGGATGACTGCAGAGCCACAGTGACCTCCCCTTATCTACATCTGACAACCTTCATGATTGGGTGGGTATATGGTATGTTTCTGCAAACACTACAGCCACATGTTTGTCCAATGCAGGATATCTATCACCATGTGTCCCCAGGTCTCTCATTACATGTTAGGTACGTAATGGGTTAACACCTGTGTGGTAATTGGTGGGCACTTACTGTATATCCACGGTGGTTGTCTATACACAGTTCTGCAATTAGCTTGCTGACATGGCTATGGCTCCAGTTGTCTGTTTCTATGTGGCCCTTTTGTGGGTTGCTTGTGTCAGCTGGGGGTTGGATATGGTGGGCAGTTTGTACTCCTCTGCATACATGTTTAGTCACAGTCCTTCCATGTTGGCCTGTACCTATGGGACATATATACAGAACGGGGAGGTCCCAGGACCAAGCCTTGTGGGATGCCACTCATATCTGCTTTGTAGTCTGACATGGATGCAGCATGTCTGACCATGTCAGTTCTGTCCTTGGTCTGGTTTGCAACCCCTCTACTGACATAGGGGTTTATATTTAAGCTGGTGAACATATCCATACTGAACTCGTAGGGTATTGTCTGGAAGCATATGCACGGTCCAGCTACGCTGTGTGGACCACATTGCCCTCATCAATGACCTTAATGACTGTTTCAAATGGGTCAAACATGTTTAGGGGCAGGATCTGCAATTACGACAGCCACACTGGGTAGGGTCCAGTGTCAGTAGGTCCACGATAGCTTTATGTCTGCGGTACATACTGATCCTTTCCATAGCTGTGCAGACCAAGCTTGTCAGGATCCTGGGGTGGTAGTTTGCAGTATCCATTCAGGCAACACCTTTGTTGTGAAGGACCACTGTTGTTGTACACTGATCTTTGGGTACATATCCTGTGGTAAGGCTGACATTGGGCAGTAGTGTGATTTGGCATTCCATTATTCTTGGAGTCCATGTTGGCCTCAGCCCAGGACACTATCACATACCTTTGCTGCTGTGTGTTTTGCTTTGTAGATGATGGCTGTTACCTCAGCATCTGCAATGTCAGGGGACCAGCAGTCTGCTGGGATAGATATTTTGCATTCTGGGGGTTTGCACTGAACCTGTCAGGTTGTATGTTGGCAATATGTGTGTGTGTTTGGTATGTTGTTTGTAATATCTGTGTGATTCGAGCATATCTGTGAATTCCCAACATGGTTCCTACCATCAGTTGAGTAAGCCTTGTGATTATCCTTAGTGTCCTGTACAATTTGTATCATCATAGGTTCATACTAGGCTATCCACCCTAGGGCATTAGTAAGCCTAGCCAGAGTGTGTGTGTCTTTCGCCGCCCTTTGCTATGTGACTATTATGGCCATTTATGATTTTCTTTACTGTGCCTCTGTCTGGACGTGACACAGTGAAGACCCCCAGTGTACATGTACGATCATCCATCCACTTGGCAATATTCCTGTTGAGGGGTGTCAGTGAGGGGCTCTGCCTAACATGGATTGGGATCCTGTTCCTGGGTGTGGGGAGCCTCTGGGTTATGTATCTGTCCCTCCAGCACATCCTATTTCATTATGTGTTGAGGCTGACATCTGTCACTCTCACAGCTCCAATGGCTTTGATTTCCTGGGGTGGAGCATGTCCATTACTCCTGTGTTGGACATGGCCTTGTACAACATACATACAATGCCTCTGTGTAGGCAGTCTGTGACTGCATTCAGCTGGGGTGTCTACAGCCAGGCAGCATATGACATATATTTGACACTCTTTATCCTCTTGGTGAGGTACCTTTGAGGTCTTCCTAACCACTGCAGGTGTCAGGTACAGTACATCCCATATGAGTCATTGTACTAGATTATGGGTCTGATAAGGGAACAGTACAGGGGCACAGTGACCTCTGTTGATGTAGATGTGAATCCTTTCATGATACGGTGTCCAATATAGACAGTCTTCCTAGCCACATTGGCATTGTGAGTGTCACATGACAGGTTACTGTCGACTTGTGTCCCTAGGTCCCTGATTACTCCTTGCATACATAATGGTTTACCACCTATGTGGTAATTTGTGAGTACCTTGTCTGGTATTTGGTGGGACATTCATACTGTCCAGTGTCTTCAGGATGTCTGGGTGGGGTTCCTGTGTGTGAGAGTGTGGTCTGTCACATGCTACAGACTGTACAGCAGTTTTGACTACACT
Organism: Protopterus annectens; assembly: GCF_019279795.1. Lineage (NCBI taxonomy): Eukaryota > Metazoa > Chordata > Ceratodontiformes > Protopteridae > Protopterus > Protopterus annectens. Next base: position 272,138,866 of record NC_056733.1, read on the forward strand.
TAGGTGCACATGGGTGGTCTCCGCTGCTTCATGCATTGTCAGTTACCTGGCTGTATGGGTGTCTGTGCTGCATATGGATACTCCCCCTCCTTTGATGTTTTGGTCCAGGTGTTGGGGCCATAACGCATGATATGTGGTATAACCTGGTAGTGCTGGTGTGCTGTCAGTAGGCTTGCAGCAGGCTTCTGTCACTGCACAGACATCGATGTTCTCCATACTGGGAAGTGCCTCAGGTGCATGCATATTGCAGTTTACACATCTGGCATTGGTCAGCATTACCCTTATGTTTCTTACCACTTATGTTTTCTAGGGTGGTGGGTTAATCTTTTTGGCCTTGCCTACATACGGCTCTATGGAGGTGGCAAAGGCCTTATCCAGTATCCAGATGCCCAGGGGTAACAGGTGCAAGCTATCCCTGGAACAGCAGCATGGCTTGTCATGCATGACATCTCAAGCAGACAGACATTAGACCCTCTTGGACTGACAGCTGTAACTGTGCCACCTGTTAAAGCTGATCATTCTGTGTTTGTACTGTGGCATCATTCTTGGTGAGGGTTGGATGCTGCAAACGGCCAGTGTCATACCGGCCTGGAGTACATACTCAGAGAGCTCATCCATGTCTCTTTTCATGTAGTCCAGGGAGGTACATCTCAGGTCATTCACACCAGCATGGACAATGAGTGCATCATATTTCTGCTTGCTTTGGGGTGACCTGCGTACTTGTGTTATGTGGCATATTGTGGCAGCCTACAGGCAGCTTACTGTACCCTTTCCCTTGTTCAGTCTGGTGAGTGGGACAGCAGTGTGTCTGCCTATACAGACACCTATTACAACTGTATCAGGCATGTTGTTTCTCCTTCTGGCCTGTAACTGTTTGGCACACCAGCTTTGTGTACTATGTGTTGCATGTGCTATGTTTGGAGGTTGTGGTTGCTTGGGGTCTGCTTTGGAGGCCTCTGTTGGTGTGGTGTGTTTGTAATTAGGGCCTCCGGGAATGTTTTTCTGTGTTTATGTGTTTGGTTTACAGTTGTGATAGGTCTATGTGGGACTGGGTTTGTGGTGTATGTGGTTACCTTCTCCTCCTGACTAGTTTTGACAGTACTGAGTTGGGGGAGCTCAGCCTCCGGTTTGGATAAATGGTTGCATCTCTCACATATATTTGTATTTATTGGGTGGAGTTGTGGGTTGTCTGTGTACTTGGGGCAGGTATCACATTGCCTCTGGATTCACATATTCTACTTGTTGTGGCTGGCCTTAGTGGATTGTATGTGTGGACATATTTTATTGCCATACTACTGATCAGTGATTACTTCCCTTTTTATGTTTGCTCTATCATGTAGTAGCTTCCTCATTCTCTTGCATGGTTTGGTAATGGCTGGAGTCCAGCATGCCAGATGCCTGCGTGTATGGCATTGTGTCTTGTTATTTGTGATTGCATAATCCAAGCATTCCTGGCTGTGTTCATGGAATGCCTGTATAACATGTTCTGTGGTGTGTCCCATATTCTGCACCTGCACAGGGCCTTTCGTGGATTCCACATTGGTTTGGAGGGGTGCAACCTATGCTTTACACATGTTTTTCACTGAGGTTTTCTGGCCAGGGACTGTGGTCAGGATGTGTATATCCGGTGTGATTACTCTATGGTCTGGTCTTACCAGTGAGGGATACACTTCTCATCTTGCCATCCAGTACACATGTTGCTGATTATCACATCCAGTATGCTTACCCCTCTTGTGGGAGTGGTACGTTGTTCCTGGGCATTTTGGTTTATGGATTCTGGGAACTTTTCTCCTACTGTGTTGGTGCTAGTATAATGCTCCCAGTGTATGTCTGGGTATTTTCAGTCAAGCAATATAATGTGGTTTGGGGGCTTGATATATTCATGTATTCCAACATAGGCCAGGTGCAGTTCCTGGTATTAGGACAGTAGTCTGCAGCAGGCTATATACTGGGAGGCGGTTTTAGCCATTGGTATTTGACCATGGCTAATCCATGCTGCTTCTTGTTGTGGTACCAACATGGGGGTGTGGTTATCCTTGACATTTATTGCTAGTCACCCTCCTTTTGTAGCTTGTTCCATGTTTTGCAGCTGTACAGCACAGTATGAGGTGTAACCTGGTAGTGTTAGGGTGCTGATGTGAGCCTTGACCCAGTTTTCTATTACAGGACTGATATCAACATTCTCCATACTGTGTGCGTTTACACTGCACGCATCTTGCTGTTTAGACTTCTGGCATTGGGTAGCATTACATCTAGGTTCCTATCCCTTGTGGTACCTATGAAGGTGGGTTTGTGTTTTGAGACTTACCTATTCAGGGCATGCTGTGGGTACTGACAGCCTTTGCTAGTATCCATGGGGCCTGGACTGATAGGTGCACACCACCCCTAGCAGGTGGTGCATCATGTCATGCTCAGCATGTCTTCCCAGGCTGAAACACATTGGCTCCCCTTTGACTAACTGCATTACTTCAGCCAGTTATTGCAATTGATCATCCCATCGTCATTTTGTGGCTTCATGCTTGGTGAGGGTGGATGTTAGTCAGGGTCCTCAAGTGTGCATATAGTACATGGTGTTACATTACTTAACACATGGCATTCATGCCTCAGGTGGTGCTGCAGGGCTGCCTCTGTCGGATGCACATATTACACTCCCTGTACATGTTTGTGAGCAGGTCATGTCATTTTAGGCATCCCTGTTATTATTTGAGTGAGTCAGAGGGGGTATCATTCCCAGGGTTCCTACTGAGCCAGTGTATGTGCTATGCGTTGCCTCTTTGCCAAGGCCAGGGCATACTGGGCACGCCTCCTTCTGCCTACTGGTGCAGGCTCAGGTTGTTCCTCCTCTGAGTCACGCTCTGCCTGTGATGGCCTTGGCAATGGTGGGGGGCTGTTTGGCCCAGCCCTATGCTGGTCCTGCTGCAGCTGTTTTTTCAAGATCATATTATGTAGCATAGCACATACCATGACAATTTGGGTACATGTAGTTGGTGAGTACTGTAAGGCTCCACCAGATGTGTCCAGACACCGGAACCGTGACTTGAGCAGCCCAAACACACGCTCTATTACATTACGTGTTTGTGCATGTGCCTCATTATGGCCTTCCTGTTCAGGTGTGTGTGCATTTCTGATGGGTGTCATCAGCCACGGCTCCAGTGCATAACCTGCATCCCCCACTAGGTGTCCGTGTGGGATGTCCCCATTGGCAAATGTCTGGTACAGCTGCGTCAAATGCCAGATGTGGGAATCATGGTAGCTCCCAGGGCAGCCAGCACACACATTCATTATTATGCCCTGGGCATCACACATGACCTGGCAGTTGATGGAGGGGAAGCCCTTGCGGTTAATGTAGGCCCTACTCTGCTCACCGGCTGGTGCTTTGATGCATATGTGCGTGCAGTCTATTGCATCCACTACCTCAGGGTATTCCGCTATTTGCTGGAAGAGACGCATATTGCTGGCCAATACCTCACGGGCACTGGGGAAATATACATGATCACCGACATGTGCTGACATGGCATCCAGGAACTGGTGCAGTACCCTGGAGGCTGATGCCTGTGATATCCCCATCATATCACCAGTTGGTCTCTGGAAGGTACCTGTTGCTAGTATTCTTAGGCCAACACATACCTTGGTTTCCACTGGGATGGGTTCCCCTCTGTTGGTTCTGTGTGTGAGGCGTGGCCTGCACAGCTCAACTATTTGCTGCAGGAGCTCTCTGTCCACTCTATAGTGCTCTACTATCTCCAGCTCATGTAACCCGTGGTAGGTGACCCTGGGCCTGTACACTCTTCTCCGTCTCCTCACTGTGGGTTGTCTGGCACCATCTGCATTGTCACCACCCTCAGCAAGTCGCCTATGTCTCATTATGACAGCTATGGCAGCCCCTAGCATTTCTGCTCTGAGTTCAGCTTTTCAGTTTTCACTTCTAATAGCTTACTCCTGTCTTGCAGTGTCTCTTGAGAGAAACATCCTGCACTGCTGTTTGCAGAGTTTTAAGTGCTGGGCAGGGCTACTATTCTGCCTGTGTAATTGCCTGCTTCTAATTGTTTTCACCTGCTAGCTCCAGCAGTATTCCCTGCTAGCTTCCTACTAATTCTGTTGCTTCCTTTTTCCTTTCTGTTTCCTCAGGGGGGAGCAGCGTGCATACCAGCAGAAACACGCTCACAGTGGCTTACACGTGGGCATACATGCTTACACAGTTCGGGATCTGCCTATTCGGGTTAAAACACGTGCACACTAGCGCAAACAGTGTTACAGATCTACCAACATGCTCCCACATGCTCAGTCTGCCTTACACGCGCGAACACTGCCCTACTCGCTTCATGGCGCTTACGTGCATGCACACCCAGCAAGAAACTTCGGTGTAAGTAACAGTGTACACCTTCCATTTCTTGACTTTCCCATGCTTATCTTGTGGCACTCCTCTTTTCCTGATCTGTGTCTGTCATCTGTCATGTTACACTGACCTCCAATGAACTGCATTTCTTTCTATCATTCCCCCCTGTGATGTCACCTATCTCCTACTCTATTCCTCCCCTTATGTATCTCTTACACTACTCAGACTGTGCTCATTTGCTATGTGACTGTGGGATTCAGTATCCTAACCCTCATTTACATGAGATTGCCTACTAATGCTTAGTTACATGTCTTAGACTCAGCTTCCCCCCTTAGCAACCACTACACGGTGGCCATGTTGTTTTTGGTCTGCTGGTCCCTGCATTGTCATTCCATGTATTGCATAAAACCCACATTTGTGGGTTTATAACCTTCATTTTTATGTTTTATACAGCGCAACCCGTTTGCGTGGGGCTGCGCTGTAAAAAAAAAATTATATTTTTTTTATATTTGCATCGGGTTACCTTGCCAATGGCCACATATTTGGCCATTGGCATGCTGCCTGACACATATGCACCCTTTATTTGGAGCTGACATGGCTCCGTTGTGATTTTTGCAGAAACATACTCAGTTGTCAACTGAGTACAGTTCTGCAGCTAAAACGGCTCTTACACGGGCTGGTTTCTGCTTCGTGGATCGCTAATATACCTCATTTGCATACCTTTCGGCTGCAAGTGAGGTATTTAACATATCCACGCCCAGTCCGTGTAAGAGACGTTTTAGCTGGTCTCTTACACAGAGTTTCGGGCTGTTCCTGGATTGCGAGGCTTGCATGGAGTGTTACACATCTCTTACACTCCATGCAAGCCTTCGTGAATCCTGCCCCATGTCTCCATTACTACACAGATGTCTACACTGTCCAGAGAAAGGATGACTTGTAGGGAGTTGAGATTCTTGTTAAGACTTCTAGCAATGAGCAGTACCACCTTCAGGTATTTCTTCATAGGTTCAGTTAAACCAGGAAGTTTATCACTGAATAAGAGAAGATATTACAGCTATAAAGTGGGAAAAGGGCAGAGAAAGGTACAGAAAGAATGGGATTTGATGTTTGGTTTTTGACTAGTTTTTGCCTCTTGCAATCCTATTTATAAGCTTCTCTGTGCCTTGGGAATGTTTGTAGCACCATAGTCCTAAGACAACTTTTATTTTCAGTTTTAAACAACTGTAACCAGCATTAGCTTTCAACTTGAAATTCAGCTCAAATGAACTTCTAGGTCTCCTCAGAAAATTACTCAGTGCACTGATTATTGCATTTAGAATATTAATAACCATTTTGTGAAACAATTGGTACCATTAATAGACAAAAAGTAAGTAAAATGTTAACAGACTCTAGAGCAACTTTTTAAGTAACCTAAAATCATTTATATTCAAACTGACATTTTCAGAAAAAACATTCATAAGGTATGGCTAATAATTAGATATTTAATCCTTTACATTAATATTTAAAACAAATTAAACTAGGTGGATGAAAACAAGATTAAATTCCCTATTATACGTACACACACACACACACACACACACACACACACACACACACACATACTTGTGAACATGTGCGCGCACACACACACACACACACACACACACACACACACACACACACACACACACACACACACACACACACACACAGACACACACACACACTGGTTAAAGAAGTGATAACATGCACAATTAATCCATCCAGAGTATTTTTCGAAATAAACATAATTATATTATGATCAAAAGCAATCACAAGTATATATTTCAGTCTACAAAGTGAACATCTTCCTTTTATATACAAAATAAGTTGAAGCAATTCCTGAGTATTTATAATATCATTTCGGTGTATTCATTTGTTCTTTCTTATCTTTGTTTCCTTATAAGTAGTATTAAGCTTTCAAAAATGCCATCTGCTGTCCAAATACAGTCATCATGCTGAATCTTTTGAAATGTAAGTATACTATAATTCTTTCTGGTTTTTACTGATGTCTGGAATACCAAATTACTTCTCTTTTCCTCTCATTTCTATAGTAATATCTCTGCTATACCACCTCTCCAGGCTTTTCTTTAAAGTTGGCAACCGTTGTATCTATTAATGACTTAAATGTTGCTCATTGTAGCAAGCAGGTATTTTTAAGTCATGCAGATCATGCTATTATTGTTCTGTTAATTATGGATTCTAACTCATCAGGAAAAAATAAAGGTAGCTTTATTAGAAAAGGAAAATGAATCTCCACACCCTACAAGCTGCCCTTACTCTGGAGAATATAGACATCTGTGCCATTACTGAGACTTGATTTAAAGATACAGAAAGTACTATGTCAGTGCAAAGCTACACTGCCTTCCAGACATTTAGATCAAAGGTAGCAAAGATAGGATCTAAAGGTGGAGGTGTGTCAGTCTGCATCAGCAACAAATATACCTCTGGGTTAGTTAAAAAGGATGGTGCCCTGGAGTTCATCCATGTGCAAGTCGCCACAGATAAAGTCCCTTACCATTACCTAGTTAATTATAGGTCACCATCTATGCCCATCAAAAAAATCTCACTTGTATCTGGACTTACTGGAGGCACTCACCTTCTAACCAAATACCCTATTCATGGAGGACATTATCCACCCCTCTTTAGACTGGGAAACATATACTGCCTCAATCTCACAAGCAGAACATTTCCTGGACATTATCAACACAAATACCCTGACCAGACAGTGTGTTCTCCTGCCAGATGTTCAAACATACTGGACTCAGCAACATGACGAAGCTCTGCACGCCCAACCCCCAATGTCATATCCTCAGTCTCTTTCAAAATAAAAGTCAATTTGGAAAACCAATTAAACCAGTAGCAGTTTGGAACTCTTCTAAAGCAAACTACAGTGATATTTTGTCTAAATTCAGTGCCCCCCAAACCCTGAAATCACAGCTACTATCCAGAATTGTTCACAAAAACCCTGTATAAACATGTAAGTGGCTGTATAGAGGCTGCTGTACCTACCACAAGTAAACAAGCTACATAGCTGCAATCCCAAGCTCAACAGGGTATATAACAAAAGGAAAAAAAAAACATAGTGACAATCTGAAAGATCTACTGTCATAAAAAAGAGCTCACTGATTAAACAAAACAAGAAACTAAAATAATTAAGTAAGCGCATCAATGCCAACTACCACTTTATTATAGCTTTTCAGGCTAAGTACAACTACAAAGCCTTCATCAGGTTTGTCTGAAACCTTAAAGGTAACACAGAGCACTGTGCTGAATTGATGGTAAATGGCACCACCTTCACTGAGCAGACAGGCATACTGAATCAGCTGGCTGGCAACTTCAGCTCAATCTTCACCCTAGCTCCCTCCCTGCTACCACCTGTGAAATCCCTTCTAGCATATCCCCCCAACTATCAGCAAGGATTAGGTCTTGGCAGAACTTGCTAAGGCCAGAAACACTGCCTCAATGAACCTTGACAATATTCCACGTTATTTCTTAAATAATTTAAAACATGACCTTTCAGGACTACTTGAGGCACCTTTCAACTACAGCCTCAATGGTCATCCCTCTTTACAAGGGTGTTCAATCGACTGACGCTGAGAACTACAGACACATCAGTCTGACATGTTTAATTTTCAAAGCCATTTAACAAATTATTATGGAAATGATCAACAAAGACATTAGCAACCTACAGACACTGAACCCATTGCAGTTTGGCATTGTAAAGGGAAATTATTGCCTACTTAACCAGGCACATTTCTTCAACAGAGTCAGCAAGGCAATGGATGAGGGGAAGATGGTGCATACTGCCTACCTTAACCTGGCTAAGGGGTTCAGTATGATTGCCCAACTCAGGTTTTGTTTACAAACTCATCAAACTAGGCATAAATCCCTATATAATTCACTGGACTGCCAATGGCTCACAGATAGGACCCAAGCAGTCAGGACTGGTGAGACCACCTCCACCAAGAGGCTGGTCACCAGTCTAGTACCTCAGCAATTCAGACTTCTTGGAAATCAAAGCTAATGTCAGGGGCCTCTGGCTCACCAAGTTTACAGATAACTATAAATTAGGAGATATCATTGATTCACCCATGATGCGAACATCCTACAAGAAGGCCTAACACAGACAAATGACTGGTGCCAAAGCTATGGTTTAAACTCAATGCCAAGAGCTGCATTCTAGTGCCCTTTGGGAAATATCCACACAAGCCAATTATTCCACTGAAAAAATATCCCTAAGAGTGACCTGGTTGTTAGGGATCTGGGAACATATGTAGACAGCAGTCTGGGCTTCAGCCAACTTTGTCAAGGGAACGTTTTGCCTGCTTAACCTGGCAGACTTCTTCAAGAGTGTCACCAAGGCAATGGGTGAGGGGAAGATGGTGCATACTGCCTATATTGACCTGGCTAAGGAATTCAGTATGATACCCTACTCATGTATTTTACAAATTCACCAAACTAGGCAGAAATCCCTATATAACTCACTGGATTACTAGCTGGCTCACAGATAGGACCCAAGAAATCCAAATCAGTGAAACCACTTCCACCAAGGGACCATTCACCAGTGGAGTACCTCGGGTATCCATGCTGGGCCTGCTCCTGTTTTGCACTGACTTCTCAGAAGTCAAAGCTAATATCAAGGGCCTCTGGCTCAGCAAGTTCACAGATGAATGTAAACTGGGGGCCATCATAGATTCCCTGCATGATACTAACATCCTGCAAGAAGGCCTAACACAGACAAATGACTTGTGACAAAGCCATAGTTTAAAACTCAATGCCAAGTAATGCATTATAGTGCCCTTTGGAAATTTTCCACACAAGCTAATTATTCCATTGATAAAACACCCTTAAGAACTGACCCAGTTGTTAGGGATCTAAGAACATATGTAGACATATGTAGACAATAATCTGCCCTTTGACCAACATGTAGCCAAGATGGTAAGAAAGTCATTCTATGTTGCCCAACTTATAAGTAAAGGTATGGCATCTAGGACCAAGGAAGTTATAGTACTCCTTTACTCAGCCATTATCAGCCCCATCATTGAGTACATTGTTTTCTTCAGCATGCACCTGACCAGGCATTTGCAATAGCTGGAATACCCAGGGTGTTAACACACTGTCCTACACAGATTGCCTTAAGCCATATCTTTATACTCAGTCTCCTACAGGTTACTGAGAGGTGATCTATGCATGGCATATAAAACATCCTCAGATCCAGCCCTGATGGCTCTTTTGCTAATCCAAAACAAAGAGCTTTAGAAATACTAGATCCAAGAATTTAAACTTTGCCTGCAGCATAAATAGAACATGCTGATGAGAACAATATGTGCCTGGAAAGATCTCTGCACATGTGAAGTAGAGCTTATCCCTGACCTTATTCAAACTTAACCTTGACCATTGAATGGGAAATCATAAATTCATCTGTTTTCTTGCCCCATGTCTTTACTGACTATTAGCAGACAGTCTTCTTCTTCTTTCGGCTGCTCCCGTTAGGGGTCACCACAGCAGATCAACTGTTTCCATTTCTTCCTGCCCTCTGCATCTTGCTCTGTCACACCAATCACCTGCATGTCCTCTCTCACCACATCCATAAACCTTATCTTAGGCCTTCCTCTTTTCCTGTTACCTGGCAACTTCATCCTTAGCATCTATTTCCCAATATACTCTGCATCCCTCATCAGCACATGTCCAAACCAACATAATCTTGCCTCTCTGGCTTTGTCTCCAAACCTTCCAACATGGGCTGACCCTCTAATATACTTATTCCTAATGCTGTCCATCCTCATCACACCCAGTTCAAATCTTAACATCTTCAACTCTGCCACGTCAAGCTCTGACTCCTGCCTTTTTGTCAATGCCACTGTCTCCAACCCATATAACATAGTTGGTCTCACTACCCTCTTGTAGACCTTCCCTTTCACTCTTACTGGTACTCGTCTGTCACAAATCACTCCTGACACTCTTCTCCACCCACTCCATCCTGCCTGTACTCTCTTCTTAACCTCTCTTCCACACTCACCATTACTCTGAACTGTTGATCCCAAGTACTTAAACTCATTCACCTTCATCACCTCTACTCCCTGCATCCTCACCATTCCTCTATCCTCCCTCTCATTCACACACATATATTCTGTCTTAGTCCTGCTGACCTTCATTCCTCTTCTCTCTAGAGCATATCTCCACCTCTCCAGGGTCTTCTCCACCTGTTCCCTACTCTCACTACAGATCACAATGTCATCTGCAAACATCATAGTCCATGGGGACTCCTGCCTGATCTCGTCTGTCAACCTGTCCATCACCATTGCAAATAAGAAAGGGCTCAGAGCTGATCCTTGATGTAATCCCACCTCCACCTTAAACGCATTCATCACTCCCACTGCAGACTTCACCGATGTCAAACTACCCTCGTACATATCCTGTACCACTATTACATACTTCTCTGACACTCCTGACTTCCTCATACAATACCACAACTCCTCTCTAGGCATCCTGTCATATGCTTTCTCTAAATCCACAAAGACACAATGCAACTCCTTCTGACCTTCTCTGTACTTCTCCATATTAGCAGACAGTAAGTAACATATTGCCTTACTAATATACGCTCCGACAAAGCCTCTAGCTATGTCCAAACTAACATACCCCTCCTAATGACACCCAAGGTACATGGAAAAAGAATTGGGTTACATGGCGATGCTTATAAAGGACCTGGTAGTCATTGGCCTATCACACCTCTCAACTGTCCAGATTTTTGCAGAATGTCCAGATTTATGACTTATATTTTTGGTCTGTTCCTCATAAAATTTGTGCTTTTCGGGCAAATCACTGGGATGATCTGAGGATTAAAATCATTAAATAATGACACACATTTGAGTTTCAGACTTCAAATCCTTCAGAAAATATATGTTAAAACAAATCCTGTTACTCTAGCAACTTTCTAAGTTTATAAGATCAGTATTTAAAAAGTGTCCCTATTTTTAGGCCATTTTGTTGGGCTTTGTCCAGATTTCTTGCACTAAGAGATTGAGAGGCATGGGCCTAGTATATACCTATGAATCTATGAAACTATAAGATAAAAAAACTGAGAAATATTTTCAGGAAAACTATAGAAGAAAACAATAAGGACCTTGAAAATGCAAGCTTGATTTCAGTGTTACAGAACTGATGATGAGACCAAAGATACTGGCTTAGTGAAAAGGAAACAAATTAAAAGAACTAGAGCTTGAATTACAAATGATAACAAAAGTGCAAGAAACTTAGGTGGCACTATACAGTTGATGTTTTACAACCAGAATAAAATGCCAGATGCTAACCTAAATTAATACAATTGCTTTAGCCAACAATTATTTTTATTGGTGGATATAGGGAGAAAGGAATGCATGGTGATATAATGAAAAGTACAGAAGTATAACAATTCTACATGCAAGTCAACAAGGAGTATTTTTTTGTCCCAGAACAGAACAAAACATATAAAAGAACTCATATAATTGTTGACACATTTTTAATTTTTCAGACGTTTTGAATGTTCAAAACTGGTACTACAATGGTTTAGGCAGAATAGACTTATGTTAGGAAGACATTAGATGTTTAAAATCTGACACAAATTCAGCAGCAGTAAAAATTGACACCTAAAAGCTTAAATAATAAAGTAGGGTCCAGATGGTTTTCTTGTCAAATTGTACAGAGGGAAAACCAACAGTTATGACTTCATTGCAAAACTACTTAATATTATTAGAGACAAAATAATAATAAGTGCAAATTCAGTAGAAAATGGTAAAATAATGTGTCTTCCAAAAGATAAAAACAGCACCAAAGATCCAGAAACTATTGCCCAATTTCATTTTTAAATGTGGGGATTATAATTGTTACAAATATTCTGGATAACCAACTAAAACAATATTACTTAAACAGATTAAAAATGTGCAAACTATATTTATGCAAGCCAGTGTGCAGATAAATGTAACTATTTTTGTTTAACTGGAAAGAGGAAACTGATCAAACTCATACAGCCAATGTTTTATTTGATATCTGGAAAACATTTGCTACAGTTAATTTGGAAATTGTGTTTGAAGTTCCTAAAATAGAAACATCAGTGGCAATTTCCTGGTTTGGTTTATAATGGTATGCAAGGACCAGCAAACATATTTATTAATAAATAATTATGTGATAGATTGTTGTTATACAAGAGATAGTTTTTAAGAAGTTGGAATGAACTGGGTATAGCTTTCAAGAGGTAAAAGGTAGGTCCTGATTTAGATTATTTGCTGATGATAGTGTACTGATGGCAGAAAGGGTAGACACAGTTTTATTAAGAGTATTAAAGCTGTTTGAAAATTTTGGAGATTGTTCAGAGTTAAATTGGAGCAAAGAAAAGATAATAGTTACTAGAAGATAGAAAGAAAGAGGGTTAAGCAAGCTTGCTGATTTACGAAACAAATTTTACTCTATTTATTTGAGCGTACTTACGGGTAAGGATCTTAAAAAATTGACAAAGCATTCAGAAAACTGAGGAGAAAATTATGAACAGTATTTCTAGACAAAAACTGTAAAATCAGTATTCCAGCAGTAGTTAAATCTATAATTTCACCCATTATTTTACATCTGTTAAGACGTTTACCTATTCCACAAGATTCATGATGAAATATTCAGTATACAAAACAAAATTAGCAAACTAATAGACAATTTTAATGGAGAAATAATGGTAAAATACAAGGTGAGGATAGGGATGCCACACAATGCAATTCTGCATTTTTTTCTCTATGTACTACATATATTCTTGATTGTTATATTGATAAAATGTCTTGTATTTTAATCTGTGGGTCTCCTTGTACTACTCTACAACTGTTGTACTCATTGCCAAAATGACCCTGGTTATGGCTGAGAAGGGACCAGGGACCAACATACTCATGCAGTTAATAAATATGAAATAAAATAAAATAAAATACATAACTGCTTTTAACTTGGTTCACTGTGCTAACTTAAAAAAGAAATGTATTGGATGAGTGTAAAAAAACATATTGAATTAGCAAGAGAATTTGGAGTTTGTGGGTGTTTGATTAAAAAGATGTTTTAAGAAAGAAAAGAAATATGATGTAGGGAAATAAAGAATAAGAGTAAATTAAAAGCTGTACCTTGAGAGAAATGAAAGAATATTGGAAAAGGTAGAGGTACAGCAATTTATGCACACTTATTGGGGAGATGAGCAAGCTGATGCTTTCAGATATTAGTTATTTTATAAATTCAAATAGTGAATTAAGGCTTCCGTATCATGGTAAGCCTTTCTGAAATACAGGATAAAGTATTAGAAGAAGAGTATTGCATTACGCTTCCAGGTTGCACAACCCTGGAGGGATGATGATGATGATGATGATGATAATAATAATAATAATAGTAATAATAATAATAATAATAATAATAATACAAGGATTGTGTGGATGTATATTCCCACATTGAACATGCCCATAGGAATCTTGCAATTTAGTATGTTTGAGTATCATAAAAGCTATCACTCAATTATGTTCCTTCTACAAGTAATACTGGTGTAAATAATTTGTTTTAGAATGGCATTATATATGGTAAGCCATGATTATCAGTTTAATGATCATGAAACTTACCTGGCATTTTTGCACAGTGCAGTTATCTTCCTCAGTGTTCTGGCCACAATGTTCTCATCTGTATCTGTTCCATAAATAGTAATGCTATTTGTTCCTGACATCATTATACAAGGTTTAGTGCAACTATAACAAGATTATTCTTTGAGAGAAGGTGTAGAAGCACTGAAAATGGTTTGACACTAAAAAAAAGAGAAATGTGTTTTTTGCAACAAAATTCTTTAGTTTTGCATTTTTTAGATATTTCATGTCAAGGCATGCCTGTAAATCAAAATACATTTACAGTATTACATTTTATTTTATTTTACATTTTTAGCCAGGGGTGTCTGACTGGACCCAAGGCCCTTTTTCAGAAGACTCCCGGGAAGAAAAGCTCCACATGGAAATAGGATAACAGATACCGTTAGGTGTTTAAACAGCATCCCAATACATTACAACTTTTAAAACTTTTTTTACAGTGGTATGAAGACAGCACAATTTTTTTACAGTGGTATGAAGACAGCACAATACAGGGGAATAAAAAAGCATTCAAAATATTAAGAATAGTTAGATTTCATGGTATTCAGTTATTCAGTTGTGGTTAGAAAAACAATACTATATATATATATATATATATATATATATATATATATATATGTAGTACATTAGGTTATTTTGCAGTAGTATGAAGACAGACCAGTAGGGGACGTAAACCTTCATTAACAATATAAGTCATTATATAGTTTCACGGTGACCTTTTGTAATTAGAGCAGTGGTAATACTAGTTAATGTCTAGGTTTGAAGGTAGTAAGTATCTAACTTAATGTGGCCAGTGAGAGTAAAGAAAGATGGGTAAGGTATATTTGCCTTGGCGGTATGCTCTAACCTGGGGAGCAGTCATGGCACAGCCAGCTTTGCTTCAGTTGTTGCCTGATGAGGTTTTTAAAGGAGGTTTTAGAGGATGTGTTTTGTATGCTAATGGGGAGGATGTTCCATTTTTTAGCCACTGTACTGCTATATAGTGAGTCTCCATAGCTATTATTGCTTTTGGTGATTTCTAGTAATAGTCTATTAGATGATCGAAGAATCCTTGTGGCTGCGTGCTGTTGTACTAAGTTTTTGAGGGCAGGATAACTATTAGGGAAGTAATAGAGTGACAGAGACAGAGTTAATTATAAGTTAGTAGATTGAGCAGTTCAATCCAGTGGAGCTGGTGTAGTCCAATACAGTGATAGGATCTATATGGGAAATTTGCAGCAAAGCAGGCAATTCTGTTGTAGTAGGCTTCCATTTTGCTTAGATCAGTTTTATTGAGATTTATTAGAATGGGAGATGCATAGAGTAGGGTGGCTAGAAGTTGGAAGTGAGCATTGCCGGATCTTGTATTGTTGGTGAGAAAAGTTTTTATGCACTAGAGTGATTCCAGTTTGGCATGTACTTTTTTATAGTTAAGTTAGATGACTATCAAATTTTAGATGGCAGTCTATGGTTATTCATAGCAGCTTACCCTGTGCCACTGGAGTTATAGTAGTATTGGTTGTAGAGTAGATGGTGAATTGACTGCTATTGTAGTTTATGTGAGAGCTGTTTATAATCAGTAGCTGTGTTTTCTTAAGATTGAGGATAAGTTGGGCTTTGGTAAGGTAATTTTCTACCTCAGAGAATGCTAGCTGAGTTGTTTGCAGGAGGGTGGGAATATTTTGTGCAGCACAGATTAAGGTAGTATCATCTGCATATTGAATGATAGATGCATGCTGTGTGGAAGTATGGAGGTCGTTTGTGAAGACTGTGAAAAGTAGGGGTCCTAAGATAGACCCCTGAGGGACTACTGTAGTTATGGGTAACAGAGGTGAGAGAAAATGTTCCCATTTCACAGCCTGGTACCTGTTAGTTAAGTAACTATGGAACCAGGTTAGGATGGACTTTGGTAAGTTATATTGGTTTTGTTTATTTAGCAGGATTTTGGTGGGATACTGTGTCAAATGCTTTGGACATATCCAAAAAGTGGGTTGACACCTGCAGATCTTTATTTCTGAGTTGATTTACTGCTTCTGTGAAGCAGAGGAGGGCTGTAGTGGTGCTATGGGCAGGTCTGAAACCATGTTGCGTAGAGGACAGGATATTGTTGTCTATGGGGTATTTTAGTACTTGGGCATGAATGCATTTTTCTAAGATTTTAGCCAGGGGAGAGAGTAATGCAATGGGTCTATAGTTATTCAGTTCAGTGGAGGCTCCCCCTTTATGTATGGGAATCACATGGGATATTTTCTAGAGTTTGAGAACGTAGCTTTCGGCAATAGATCTGTTTATGAGAGTGGAGACAGGGATTGCAATGGCATCTGCTGTGAGTTTTAAGAAGTAGCTAGGTAGTAGGTCAGCTGCAGGTGACGAGATTTTTAGTTTGTAGAGCACAGTTTTGATAGAGCTGGTGAGGATTGTTTTGAGGGTAAAGCATGTATTAGTATTGTTTGTGGTGGGAGGGATAGTGAGGATGGAATTGTCCTGTGATACTAGGGATGGAATTGAGTTCACAAAGTGGGAGTTAAATTGTGTTTCATTGGGAACTACATGATGCATGAATACTTAAAATTCAAAAACAGGTAAGATGATCGCTGATTGTGGCTTAATGAAAATATAGAATTTAATATTTATTAACAATATTAATACTATTTCTTTACCTCATGGAGACTTTATGAGAAAATGAACAACTCATCAGTTGTATTGGACAGATATATGTTAGAAGTCACGGTTTCAGCTGGAACAAAGTTTGAGTTAAAATTCTGCTATATCAAACCTCATCCTAAAGACTAAACATATTAGTACTTGAAGCAAGCCTTTGCCATTTGCATAGTGACAGATGATAGCATAAGCCTTCAGATCATAGACTGATGGAGAAAAAATATGTTCTCAAACAGAGAACAGGGCACTTTCTACAGTCTATGACTTCTGAGTAATTCTGTGTGTACATACTGGAAAAGATGTTAATAACTGATTGCAAACATTTGAAAAAAGAAAAGCATAACCATAGATAATACTCTATCACCTTGACCAAAAGCTCTTCCAAGGAGTAAAAAACAAATAAAAAATCAACACATAAATACAAACAAAAAACACATCTTAGTTAAAAATCCATTAACCAATTATGTTCTTAAAGCAGAAACTTATATTCTAATTCTTGATTCAAGTAAAATATCTCCAAGCATTAAACTGCAATATATAAATAGTTTCTTTCTTTTGATGGGGTGTTTTAAAATATTTATGATTTATGATTCATGTTGTCACAATATACGTGTCATTTGAAGTCCTACAGTTATTTGTTATTCTTCTGTACAAATAGTTCTATAACTGGATTTTAAAGCTTCCCATTTTTATATATTTTACATGTTCCAGTATTTTATCTTAACAAAAAAATTTGCTGTTTCCACTGTATAATAGACTTCACAATTATATCATGGTACATAAAAACATATTTAGTAGTATAACTAAAATTCCCCTTAAATCAAATTTACAACCATTTATTTTCAGGGGAACAATATTACATTTTCCATTTTGGCTTCCTTATTTGTAAAATACTAAGTTGTTCAACTGGCCTACAAAATAACTATGAACCAAATTGTCATATAAATTTCTGCCTCATAAATCCAACAGTCCTTGTGCTATCCTTTTCATAAGATCACTGTTGTAATACTCCTCACAAATGGGATGGTTCCCAACAATCTAGTAGAACTGGGAGAGAAAGATGAAACAGAGGTCAAAATGCCTTGCAGAACAAATTTGTCAAATCCTGTTCTGGCTCTGGAGAAAATATCTAGTTTATGATGCTTGGTAAATGTGTCAACAGAGGACATAGCAGTTTCTGGGATGGTCCTAGTGTCCATTCATTTCAAGAATTCACTTGTGCAAAAAACTGCTCCAGTAGTATACTGCAGAAGGCCATTGCCATGGCCAGATGGCTAAAATAACAGTATTGAATAGCACAAGAAAGCCCTTTATAAATAATTTATTTAGAAACTGGCTGTCCCTTTTTTCTCTAATCATAAGAGACAAAACGTGATTTTTTAGTCTGTGGACATCCAAGCAATGACGAACTCTGTGCCCCTTGTTCTTTGAGATTAAGGTAAAAGGAAGCAGGCTGAATTGCTGAATTCAGATATTACCTTGGGCATAAATGAAGGGTTGGGTCTTAGACTCACCCTGTTCTCCTGTAAGAACAAGAATGGTTGAATGTTCATATAGGCCTGTAACTCAGATACCCTTCTAGCAGAGATCAAGGCTACCAACAAAACTATCTTCCCAGTTAAAACATTAAGAGAAGAGCTGGCTACTGGTTAAAAAGCAACTTGGATGAACTTTTCTATGACATAATTTAAGTCCCAAGAAGGAGCTACCATTTTCTTTGGTGGTCTAATATGCAGTACTCCCTTAAGGAATTGTTTGGCTGCAAAATAGAACATAAAGGGGTTGGGCAGGTCTAGTGGCAAACAGGCAGAAATGACTGAAAGATGTACCTTTGCAGAAGTGTATGTTAATGTGGAATTAAGCATCTCACACAGATAATGCAGAACTATGTGAGTCCCTGCTTGTAATGGGTCCTGGCCTTTGTATTGGTACCAAAGAGAAAATCCTTTCCATTAAGCTAAGTAATATTTCCTTGTATTGGTTTTATTTGCCTCCTTAAATACCCATAGCATATCCTCAAAATAAAGCTGCTGAAAAAAAATAACTTTCATCCAAACTGCTAGATTTAGGGTTAGAAGATTTGGATGAATTAGAGATCTTTTTCTTGTGTAAGCAAAGCCACAGTGTGTGGTAATCTCTGATGGCTGCCCTTGGTCAGGTGCATTACAAGGGAAACTAATATTATCTGAGCCAAAAAGGAGCTACAATTGCATCTTTAGAAGTTCCCTCCTTGTCCCCTGGAGAACCTTGGAAATGAGAAGAAAGGGGGAATCATACAGAAACATCCTTGTCCATGGAATTGAAAAGGTGACTGCCTTCCAGGCTTCTTTGCAAGTAGCTCTGGAACAGAACTGTGTTATTTGATTGTTGCGTTTGGTCCTATTTGAGGGGTTCCTACTGGTAGACTATTTGCAGAAAGACCTCTCGGTGTAGCATCCACATATGATGATATGTCCTGGATCTGCTCAGAGTGTCTACCACTATATTCCACTCTGTAGAAATGAAGGTTGCTTGGAGGAATAGAGTGGGTTGAATTGCTAAATGCCAGACTCTCATGGTGAGTCTGCAAAGGGGTTAAGATCTTGTACTCCCATTTACTTATCCACCACATTACAGTGCTGTTGTCTGTCACTATATGTAACATGTCTGGAGTCTAAAGTTTGTTCAGAGCTTTCAGGACATTAATTTTAAGGGTCTATATTAGATAATCGAACTTTCAAAAGTTCGACTGTCATATGGTTGACACCATGTGATCGAACTTTTACAAGTTCGAACATCTAATAAAAAAAATAAACTACACAAATAACCTACCTGAATGTTTTAAGCAGGGGGGAAAGCCCCCCCGAACCCCTCCCCACCCCCCACTCTTTAAATATACCAACTCCAAGATCGCACTACAGTGCAGAAAAGTGAAATCTTCCTATTCTACGCTGTTAGGAGATCTCCGTTAAAACGTTCGAACTTTCAAAAATTCAATCATATGGTGTCGACCATATGACACTCGAATTTTTGAAAGTTTGATTATCTAATATAGACCTGATTTTAATGTATTGGTTTTTGTGTTGTGGTCTCTAAACTTCATATATTTTGATACCTTTGGAGTAGGCTCCCAAAGCAAATTCTGAAGCATTTGTGGTCACTCTCTAAAAGTGATTGGAGGGGAAAAGGGACCTCCCACATTGGATAAAACTTGTTTCACCCACCAAAGCAATTCCCCGTTTACAAAATGGAGAACTAGAGTTCTGTGAAAGAAACTATAAGAATGCTAGGCTCTTAATGATTTCAGATGCCAATGTATCTCCCTCATGTGGAATCTGGCAGGAGGTGTTTTCGTAATGGATAAGGCCATGAAACCCAGGGTCTGAAAAAATTGCCTTGCTGCATCATTTGCTGTTTTGACAGGTTCAAAAAGTAAAGTTGATAAGCCTAGCCCTTCTTTGGTGGCAGGAAAGAAGGATGGCATTCGAACACTGTCTAGGAGACATCCCGCGATATCACTCTCTCAGTGGGTTGCAAGGATGTTTTTTTTTTTTTTTTTTTGATGTTTTGATGTTTAGTGTGAATCTGAGAAGATGGAAAAGATTCTTGTAACCTCTAAGGCTCCTAACATTTCCTGACTGGATAGAGTTAAAAGCAGACTATTTTCCAGGTAAGGAATAATATGCATGGCTTGAATTCTACAGTAGGCTATTACTGGTTTAAAGCATTTAGCAAAGCATCCTGGAGAGGAAGAGAGTCCAAATGGTAAAGGAGTAAACTGCTGATGTTCTTGTGAATTGGAATGTGGAGATAAGCATCCTTTAAATCTAGAGTGACTAAAAAAGTTTGTGGAAAGAGAGGAAGAAAAAGCAGTAGCACGGTCTGGTGTGTTAACATTTTTAATTTTGGAGCAAACAAAAAGTTGTTTAAACTGGAGAGATCTAGAATAGGTCTCCAGGTGCCCCCTTTTCTGGGTACTAGAAAAAAAAATCTTGAATAAAATTGCTTTCTCCATTAATCTGCAGAACCCTGGTTATATGACCCTCTGAAAAAGTAAGTCTGAAAGGACTGGAGGAGTGAGGTATTTTTGGTCCTTGAGAATCTCTACTATTCCTGAGGGTACAGGAAAGGATGCCTCTTGAAATTTGTGCACATTTGTATAATGTCTAGAACCGACATGTCTGTTTTGATAGATTCCCATTCTTGAAAAGGGAGAGAGAAAGAGCTTCCAGCAAGTTGCTGAGGTAGGCTGGGATTGCGGAGGAGGTAGAGGGAATTTGGCAAAACAGTCAGAAATTGTATCTTTGTGAATGGAATCCTTGTGAACAATTGTATTTTCTTTTGGAGTATTCATGCCATTTCTTTTTAAAATAACCCTTTCTTTTTTGTTATTTGGATTTAGGTGGTTTACAAAAGAAGGGTTCGAGACTGGCTGGAAAATTATTTTAAAGCTTAGAAACCACACACAGAAATAGTTATTTCGAACCATGCATAAGTTTTCTCTTTCATCTAATTGTTTGAAAACGTCTGTAGAAGAATTTTCAAATAAGTACTTTTCTAAGGGGATATTTTTAACATCTCCTGGAAAGAGCTGAAGTGTCAGACAAGCATGTCTCTTGATGACAGAGGCAGCCACTCCTGAAGCAGCAACCACACCAATATATCTACACTAAATGATGTGCTTAGTTACCTATGTGGCTGCATGAAGAATGTTCAGGAGGTTAGCTTTAACATCATCAGTAGGAATATTAGCTACAGTCTATCCCGTGTTGTTCAAAACAGCTAGAATATATTTTGTCATGTGAGTTTGATATTTAATTGCTCTGCATGATTAAGTGATAGAGGTATAAACCTTTTTTCCATATCTATCTAAAATACTCTCTCTTTATGGGTATAACACTGAATGTAAGAAAAGTCCTAATTTAGACGTGTCCAACCTGCAGCCCGCGGGCCGCATGTGGCCTTCAGAGCTCTTCCATGTGGCCCTCAACCTCTAACTGCAACATGGATGTACGCATGCTCCAAAACACTTTTTTTGTTTGGTGTTTTTTGCTCCCGTGACCTGTAACTCTAATGTCAGTGTGCACATGCACCAAAGCACCCTTCTAGTTTTGTTTTTGAGCCAAAAAAGGGTCAGTGTGTTTACTCCATTATTTTGCGCCGAAAAATCAGTGTGTGTGTTCTCGCTGAACAGGGACTCATGTATGGATTTGCCACTGTTGCCTTTGAAAGGGACAGCAATTACCTGTGTTAATAGGTAAGTACGGAGTGAGTGAGTGCATACATGAAAGCAGAATTGTGTGCGTGAAAGTAGAAGAAGAGTGTGTGTGTGTGTGTATGTGTGTATATGTGTGCATGACAGAGAGAGACGTATGCACAAAGAGGCTAACAATGATCAGTCTACCTACTGAACACAAACAAGTTAGCTCTCAAATATATCATACATTAAGAGTACACTTTCATTAAATTGTGGCTTTCCTGACAGGGAGAGTGTTGTATTGAGCATGAACTCATACCTCTTAACTGTATGGATTTTCAAACAATGTCTGGATTTTTGCCTCATCTTCCAATTTGTGTCTTTTGCTTAGGAAATAAAAGTAGTCATCCAAGGTAATGCAGTTCCAGGGAGTAAGAATGAGACAGCAGCCTAGGGTTAATGGGTCAGTAGTGGACTGACTATGTGGGACTGTTGCATATAAAGTTGTATTGTTTTTTCAGACAAACAAAAAAGCACCTAGTACTGTTTTTTCATTGGTGGGTTCTAAGCAGTAGTAGATTGGACAACAGTAAACATAGCTTTGGCGGATCATCAATACTGGCAAATCAAGTGGGCACAATGTCATTTTTTAAATGTTGGGGATTTTAGTGTGTATGTGTGTGCTTATGTGTTGGGAGTGCTGCAACAGTAGATGATTATTAAAGACAGAGACTTACGGACTGTGGAGAATATGTTTCTTTGTTTCAAAACCTAATACTTGGGTACGCATGCCAGAAGTAGATTTTTTAAGACATAGCTTCTTGCCATTTACAGTGGATGGATATTTATATTTAATGGACAATGTATTAGCGTGGGCCTGTGGGGTTCTGAAGGATGCCAAGTCTACCACTGCCAATGTCTTGTAAAGTGACCTGGAAATGGATATTGGGATGTTACTGAAAAAATATAGTAAGTGGGTTTAGTTTAATTAAACAAAGTGTACTTTCAATTTACAGGCCATAATTTAATTTATTTCAGGTAATCCAGATACTGGTAGATTGTATACCATTAGACTTAATTAGGAAAGCTGTCATTCTGGGAAACAAGCAGCCCTAGTTTCAGTGAAAGCTCTGTGGTTGCTTGCAGGTAGGAAGTTGCAGGATGTTGATGCAATGTGTTTTATTTATTATTTTTAATGCATTTGTCATTTCAAAGCATGGTTTTCTTTGATGCAAAAGAAGGCAGGGCTGAATGAGCCATATAATGTTTAACTGACAATAATGGGATAGAAAGATTATAAGTGATGTATAATGTTTGCAGCTACAGTTGTTTCAATGGTGTCTGTGATGCATAACTATTTTTGGGCCTGTGTCCCACTTTTATTTTTCACTTTGTCCAGATTTCTTGCTCTAAGGTTGAGAGGTATGGTTCCATACTAAATCAGAAGTTGTATTTACCTTGGAAGACTTTTCGGCAAAATTATGAAAAACAGATCCTTTTTAATATCTCTGCTTATTTCTAATATAAACTGCCATGTAACCTTGCAAATAACCTTCTTATTAAGCTAGTTTACTTCTTTTGGAATTGACAGGTATGATTCATCTGTTCAGACATAAGCATAGAGTGCTAATGTGACTTTGATTTCTTGCAGCAGTCTGTGGTTTACATAATCACAATAACTTTTCTGTGTTTCTGGGTGTGTAATCATTTTAACAGTTTTAAAGATGTTTTCCAAAAATAAATAAATATATAATAAATAAATAATCCTCTCTACACTTGGAGCTATTGACAAAGTCTGGGAATTTGTTTTTTTCAAAAGCGAAGGTCAGCATTACAGCTCAGTAAACTGTCAGTCTGTGAGTAACTTCTGCACAAATTAAAATGTCTGTCAAATGGCTTTAGATTGGAAGGAAGTTTATTTTTATTTATTTTATTTTATTTTACATTTGTTTACCGGGAAAGTCCGACTGGGCACAGGTCCATTTTCAGCGGAGGCCCGGGGAGAAAAGCTCCAAAAATAACACAAAACAATATAATACAATACATGAGAGAGAGAGAGCAAATTATGGATGTAGTACTCATACAATATGGCAGAGATTACATTTCATAACAGTGAGAATTATTGAAATACAGAATAAACTTAAAAACATTTTTTTTACAGTTATAATTACAGCAAGGCAAATATCAATGAGTTAAGTTTTTAGGAGAAAGCTGTTTGTACATAGCTGAATATAATTTTGCAAATGGAATTCTTAGTTAAACATGTCTCTCTTCTTGGGCAACTAGATTTGAGTAACCAATATTAGATCTTACCCATCCAGCTGGGAAAGGTTAGTATGTGGATTTTCCATCTGGTTTGATGAAGGCTATGCTACTTACCCAAGGACTACATTTATGGCTATCCATCCAGCCATCGTGTTGCTGAACTACACTGTTTGATAATGAGAAGAGCTTTTAATAGAAGTTGAAGGTTTTTGTGTCAAGAACCTGTCCATAAAAAGTGGCTTGTTTATGTTGCAGTGAAAGCTGTGGTCTTTGTAGTAAGCGTTTTAAGTATAACCAGTATTTCTGAGGTAGAGGAAGTCTCTTAAGGCAGGATCTTTCTTATCCTGGAAAGCAAGCCAATGATGAAATTTATAGGGGCCAGTGAGAGACAGAGGAAAGCAAGAAGCTTTTTAGTCTGTTTGGATAACTAAGTGAACTTAGTCCTTTGAACTTTTTTGTCAGAAATGATTGTAGTCTTTCTTTTGGCAGGGTGTTTTGCTGAGGCACATGCCAAAAGGGGCATTGCACTCAATAATGGCTCTTGTAAAGGAAGAATACAGGGATATTATGACCGCCTTGTCCCTGGATGAGATACCCTTACTAATGAAGTGGGCCATGTAAAAAGCTTTCCTTACAACAGAGACAATATGGTGGTCAAAAGTCAGGTTTCTATCAACCTGGGTGCCCAAGTACCATACGACTTATTGCGTGCTTACAAAACATTGTTATTAATGTGATAATTTGTGGGGACATCACTCTCCTCAAAGGGGAAGATGATACATTTTTTGGCATTTAGCTTGAGGTCATATTTCTGGCACCAGTTATTTGTTTGGGTGAGACCCTCTTGTAGCTTATTCAGAATTGTTTTATTAAGTCAGTAATGTGAATTCTTTGCTTTATTGCAAATTTGTTGGGTTATTTTTGTGGATTATAGTATTGTAGGACTGCTGATGTTGACATTTTACGTAGTTAGAGTGCTGGAATGGTTTTCCCAGTGAGAAATGCTAGTGCTGTAGTGAATATCTGTTTATTTGTAAAAAAAAAAAAAAATATATATATATATATATATATATATATATATATATATATATATAGATAGATATTAACAAAGATGTTAGAGTTAACTGTTAGATTAGAGAATTAGAATTAGAATTAGAATGAGAATTAGAATTTTAAGGCAATTATTAGGCATTTATTAAATTTATTCATTGTTCAAATGCACCTAAAGTACAGCCAGGAGGTCGACTGTGGTCTTCCGGAGCAACAAAAGAGTTAACTATATGATATATTTTATCTGCGGCCCCAAGACCATTTCTGTTCACTCAATGCGGCCCCAGCAAGCCAAAAGGTTGGACACCCCTGTAACAAATTTGTTTGTCTGAATCAATGGAGACAAAATGGCAGCTGAATTATTCATGCAGTATTTGCAAACATATTTCTGAACTTCGGGAATCTAAAAAATCTATCTGGCTTTTTGGGAGCAGGAGCAAGGGGAAAAAGAAGCAGTCAGAAAAACATCTTCTAATGCTCCCAAAACAGGAGAGATAGCTATGGGTTCATGAGTATCCATATTATGAATGTATAATATCTCTTCTAGGAGTCAGTGGCCCACCCTCAATACTGATTCCTGTCTGTGACATTTCTGATAGGTCAGGAAATAAATATGAGTCTACTAGCATTAAGAGGAGTCTTTCCAGTTGGTCAATATGGACATCTATCCATTAGTCCATCAGCTCCTCCACTAACTTCCTGTTAGTGATATACTGCTCACTCCAACAGAGCAACTGGTGGAATCAACTACAGTCTCAACTGATGAAGCACCACCAAGGGCAATAGAGGGTGGGACTAACCTCTCCAAGGTTTAGCTAGTTGGTTCAGAAGCAGATTCACAAGCTGGCAGTGCTCGCTGGGGAATGGAATAATAAAGCCTTGTACCGCCATTTCAGCTGCTGTGCATACAGAATGACAAATTAAATGGAAATAAATAGCATGGCAAACAAAAATAAACATTTTAAAAAGAAAGAACAGAATTAAAGGAAGGGGATCTAATGAAGAAGGATAAATTGAATTAAGCCAATGTATGAGCTGTAATAAAAAAATGTTAATATTAAATAATTATAGCACCAAAAAAATTGAGAAACAGCACAGTAATCTGACCTCTGAAGGTTGCTGTGCTGTGATGTGTTGTCTAACAAGGCATTCATAGAAAATGTCTTTAGGTTGTAATACCTACGAGCATAGTACTCACAGGAGTATTACTTCTGCTCTACCAAGAAAGAGCTGAAAGATCATTCTGTTAGTATAGGCATTTGCCTCTCTGTTCCTACCAGTTACTATACTACTAGCGCAAAGCCATATGCAAGTCAATGCCAAGACCTACACATGCACACATAACAACAATTCTCACGGTATGTTTACAGATATGCTGGCAACTTTCTTAGAACTAATGCAATAATGTGTGTGTGCGTGTGTGTGTGTGTGTGTGTGTGTGTGTGTGTGTGTGTGTGTGTGTGTGTGTGTGTGTGTGTGTGTGTGTGTGTGTGTGTGTGTGTGTGCGTGTGTGTGTGTGTGTGCTAGTAGTGCATGTGATATCAAACCCAAAAGTCCAAAACGCAAAAATAGCAAAGCCATGGCTCATCGATTTTTTCCCCGGGAAAAAAATTGGTGGGCTGTTTTTGGGGCTTTGCTATTCCTCCACTGTGGTGCGATCTCGGAGTTTGTATATTTAAATAGGGAGTTTAGTTTTAGTTTAAGGTTTATGTTTTTTTTTTGTTAGGGAACAGTGATTTTTTTTCCCTGGGAAAAAAATCGCTGTTCTGTGTGTTCATTATTGTGTGGTTTTGGACTTTTGGGTTTGATATTACATCGTTCAAACTTATACAAGTTCGACAATGTGATATAGACCCTATATATATATATATATATATATATATATATATATATATATAAACATATATATATATATATATATATATATATATATATATATATATATATATAAACATATATATATATATATATATAGTTATTTAATCGACCATTTTATATGTCGAATACTGGAAGTCCAAACTGGGAAGTTTGAAAAATAGAAATGTCAAAGCCGCGGAAATTCAAATTCTTTCGCAGGGAAAGAATTTGGTTTGCTGTTTCCATGGCTTCGATATTTTCTGTACTGTGTTGCAAAAGTTACGGATCGGGTTAAGGTAAGTGGGCGAGTGTGATGGACATTGGGGTTCGGGTGCGGGTAAGGTAAGTGTGTGAAAGTGACAGACTTTAGGGTTAGGATGTGGGTAAGGTAATTGTGCGATAGTAACAGACTTTAGGGTTAGGGCGCAGGTAAGGTAAGTGTGCGATAGTGACAGACTTTAGGGTTAGGGCACGGGTAAGGTAAGTGTGCGATAGTGACAGACTTTAGGGTTAGGGCGTGGGTAAGGTAAGTGTGCGAGTGTGACGGACCTTAGCGTTAGGGTTTGGGTTAAGGTTAGTGCATAGATAGTCGTGTATGTAAGGTGTAGTGTAGGTTTATTAGGTTTTTGGTGTGCCTGTGTTGTGTGTGTGTTTTTCGGAACAGCAAATTATTTTCTCTGTGAAAAAATTCGCTGTTCTGAGGTTTCAGTATTGTCATATTTCAAATTTCCAAGTTCGAACATATGGTGTTTGAAATTTTGGAAGTTCGATTATATGACATAGACCCTATTTATAGATAGATATTCAAGCAAGTACATTTCAATAAAAAAGTGAAGGACATATGTACCCCTGTACCTTGAAAGGCACGTTATCCTTCATGGAATAGGAGACTATTCTCCTGAATAGCCTCCTGAACTGTGGAGGGAAATGCAAACGTTTACTTGAATGCCTTCAATGCATTAATCATTAAGCAAAGCATCTGTAAAATGCAGTGTCATACTTACTTCTCAGGTGCCCTTACTCTGACCTCTTTTACCCATCGGTGCAGAAGGTCAGGATGGTGTCTTCTCAGGTTACTGTAGTGGAGTCTACACTGCTCATGTGAGTGAGGTATGCTGGTTTTATCACTGAAAACTCTGGTAAATAATGCTAGACATCAGCTTTGTCTTAGGGACCCTCATACAAGTCTCTTAGTAGGCACTTCCATTAATTCATGTGCTGTAGATAAAGGAAGCTCTGGGATTTCTTACTGCTCCACAGGGGCACCTTGCCAGAAATTATATCATTGGAAGCCATGGTCATACTTTGGAACTCATTCAAAAGAATATTTGTTCACACTTTACAGTCATGCCCATTTTTAATTACAGCAATTGCTGCGCATGATAGAACATCCCAATAACGTGACCTCTGTCAGCATATTAAGCATATAGTTCCAATATTAATGGTATTTGAATTTGACATACAGGTGGGAGAAGTGGCATAACTTGTAGCCTTTCTCTACATGACATTTAAATTGAGTACCTCATTACTCTTTAGCACCTTCATTTGCTACAAGGGTAAAATATACTGTAGAATATTCAAGTTGGGTCATTGACCTGCACATGCATGTTCTGTGTGTTCCACAGGTATTCTTGGGGGTTTACAAGATTGTGATAACTTCATAGTATGACTTTGGTTATTGATGTTAAGTGCTCAAAGATTGCTTAAGAAATGTTCAACTATGTTCAAGAAAGTGATGGATAAAAATTACCTTGTTAAAGATTTATTAATTCTGATGCTTCCCATAGCTTATACTAATGGTTGTTTAGAGTCATTTAATTTAAATAAAATAATTGATCTTAGAGAAAATAAATTAAAATTCTGGTATCAGGTTTTTAGATGGAAATAAATTAAATACAGCTGATTATCTTTCGACTAGATATACTATAAAGGAAAATAATTGATTAAGCATACAGATTCTTAAGTAATTTAGTAATATTAAAATACAAATATCATTAAGTATGACTTTGAAACCCATTCCTGAAATCTTAGAATTTTTTTAATTAATAGTGATAAGATAAAAAATGAGTCCTATTTTCCAATAATTTAGAGGATATTAAGAACTAAATGTATAGTTTTTTATCCATCTTTTTAGGATTACTCAACAAAAGCTAATAATGAAATATCTTCTGATATTAATAAAAATCATTTATGAAATCTGTAAGTAATACCACATTGTCACTTTACTGGAGAATTTTTACTTGGAAGTTTTTACATAGTAGTTTTTAACACCATATAAAATTGCCCTAATCTATAAGAAAGAAAAAATAAAATATTGGAGATGTAATGAGCTTTTGGATGCAAACTGGATTCATATGATTTTAAAATGTAAAATGGTTTGGTCAGAATTTTAAAACTTTATTAAAGCATTGGGGTCGGATAATTGTAGTATTACTGATTCTTTGATTCTATTTAATCTACAATTTCCAGACTGCATATCTCCTTTGGTCCATTCTGGCTATTGCCAGGAAAATTATTACAATTAATTGGAAAAATAAAAATATCCTCTCTTTTACTGATTTTCACTGCCTAGCAAAAATATATATGTAATAACGAACTATAAACTGTTTATACCAGAACATCAAATATTACATATAAACATGTATCTTGGCAAAAATAGAGCTCTATTAGAAAAGTGTTAATGGTTTTGAGAATTGTTATCTTTTGTTATCAGCTTTGTATATAGTGTATTTGTTTGTTTTTTTTTTTTAGTTGACTGTTATGATTTGTTAAATTTAATTGTGATTTTATACTGATTTAAAATGCTATAAAAAGTTTATGGAGAACAAAAAAAGTTCCTGAGTTAACATAATGGTTAAGGTGTTCTCCTAAACACAAGATTTGAGTCTGACGTTGGATTACTGGGTAGATTTAAAATGACCCTTCAAGGCAGTTAGCCTCGTATTAACCTATCTGCATTATCACGGAGCATAGAGGCTTGAATCTATGTTATATGAACCCTGGCAACTCCAGAGAGCCTCATTATGCTAAGGTAGAAAATGTGAAGCACCATTAAGCCACTCTATTACACCTTTGAGAAAAGTTGTGGAGAAGAAGGAAAGCAACATTACTAACTTAGCAAAATAAGACCTTAGTTTTGCTGGTCTATCTCAAGTAGGTCTGGCTTGTAGAAATATCCAGGGAATGTGACGTTTGATTGGAAATATTTCTTAACCTATTGCTGTTGTAAGAAACATAATTAAGGCAAATCTGCTAATGAACTAGTTAAGTGAAGAAGTTAATCAGCATTTAAAAGTGCAAAGCAAACAGCTTTGAATTACTGTCATTTGCCATTGTGCAAGGTACAAAAGAGTATAGAAGTGTTAGGGGTGTGCGCTGCTGTTGTATGAGTGCTTTTTCATCTTTCTGTTGTATGTACAAAAAAGCATGCTTAACATATATATCTGTATGCTGTGCTAGAATTGTGTGAGGAAGTGGAATATCATTTTTTTGTTAGTGGAGTATTCACATAGCAGTTGCACAGTTGATTAATTTATCATTTTTTAATAATGGGGGTGAATATTTGCAGTCACTAGTTCTGTGAATGCTTGTAGGGCTGCCTGATATTATCCCTTGTAGGGTAACAGGACATGCTACTGAAGGATAGCATGATAGCACTGCTACTGGATACAGTATTACAGAACTGCTTGTTTCTTTGTTTCTTCTTGGGAGGGAGGAGTGCTGGTGTTTGGAAACAATGGCACTATTTGAGACACCGATGATGCTAGGCCAGTATGCCCTCACTGATACCCAGTGCAACATGAGTAGTCATGTGCACAGGTTGAGGTATTTCAAAACTATCCCTATCTGTGGACTCACTACGTGTACTCTTTCTCCACACAGCATAACACATAGCAAGGGGAAAAGCATGGAAATGCAAGTTCTTCCATGTTGGGAATGAGATTATTTTGTATGTCCTCCATCTCAATGGCTTTCAGATGTTCAGCCAGGAAACAACTGACCAACCATAATGTGACCATGCATGGCCAGATGCAGCAAATGATATAAACATGCTGTTGCTGACTAACACAGGAACTAAGAACATGTTTTTTCTACTGGGCCACTGACATTATGAGAGATGCACAGAAGACTGCTGTCCACCTTGCACTAAAGGGTAGGGTGACTGGTGTTGGCATATCAACTGAACCACTGTTAACTAGAGGGAGGTGTTCCTTTCTTCTCTATGAGTGGGATCAGACTTATCCCTAGCCCATGGTCATGTGCTGGACATTGATGTGGAACTTTGAAGTGCACCTAGAATCTCTATTGCAGATGCCCGAGATGTGTGATAACACTCTTGAGGTAAGTGCATGCAGCTGAATGGTATACTTCAGTACACATTGCTAAGTGTACGTTCACTGGATTGCATGGACATTAAAGCTATAAACATGAGTGTCAGCACAAGATAATATCCATCTTTTCATGTTGTACCAATCTTTGTTGTCATCATTATCATTTCTGCACACAGAATAAAGTAAAGCTGATGGGTCTAACTTATTGTGTGCATGTTAATATGGTGGCTTCACAGGTGACATGCTATCAGGCTACACTATCATGGATATCCTGCCGCTGGATGTTGGAGATGAGTCTGACTCTAACAATTATGGTGATGACAATCTGTCATGGTCAGAGAGCATGTTGTGTGTTGGACGAAGGGAATGTGGAATCCTGGTCCCCTGCTTAGTCTGTGCAAATGACCTCTGTGCCTGGGGATCCCACATAAGACACTTAAGTTAATTAAAGAACCTCCAGCTCTACTCAGTGGCATACCGCCTGCTCAGAGGCGATCTGTGCCTGACGTATAGAGCCATGTCCAACCCGGAATTAATGGACATGCTGCACCTCAGAAAATCCAAATCCCATCGAGCTACGCGCTCAAGAGACTTGAACCTCAGCACTGAAATAAATAGGACATGCTGGAGGGACAGATTCATAACCCAGAGGCTCCCATCACTCTGGAATAAAATCCCAGTCCAGGTTAAGCAGAGTCCCTCATTGACTCTCTTCAAGAGGAATCTTGATGAGTGGATGGGAGATCGTAGGTTTACCCCGGGTATCACTTCTGTGTCACTGTTAGACAGAGGCACAGTATACTAACCTCGAAAAAGGGCATAGCAAAATTAATTTAAAATGGGTGGCGAAAGCCAAACACACTCTGGCTAGGCTTATAAATGCCCTAGGGCAGATAGCCTAGTATGAACCTATGAACCTATGAACCTATGAAGTTACAAGTTAAGGACATGTTTTTGTTGGCAAATCTAGGTGAGAATGTATTCCATTAGCACACAGCTCTTGGTGTGTACTGCAGAAATGCTGTATGTTTTACAAGGTACATATGATGATCTGAGGGAGTGCACATCCTATACGGGTGGCATCCTGGACATCTTCCATCATCTGCTTGCACTCCTAGGACCCACCTATTGCTCACAAGATTCATGCTAGGTACATGTTTTGTCACAACTCCACATCTGGCTCTAGTGTAGATGGCTGTCATGGACATCAAAGTCCTAGGACAACAATAAGCATTGTCAGTAGTTCCACCCTAACATCTAGTCTGAAGGTACATATGAGCAGATGGAAATACCCATGAAGGCATGGTGCTCATGCCAGTAATATGACTGGTACAGCCTATTACTTATGTAAATGCAGCATGCCTACCTCTAAGCAAGTGTTGTCTCCTCTTACACTCAGTCACTATCTTCCTTCATAGAGCAGAGCCTGCAGTCACTAAATCTGACCTCGATACAGCAGGAGCTCTGCCAAAAGGCTGTACTCATACAAGTTTACTGAGAACTGTCATTGTATAATAGCCTGCAGACACTATATCTGACCTTGATACAGCAGGAGTTCTGCCACAAGACCCTACTCCTACAAGTTTACTGAGAATTCTGTCATTGTATAATAGCCTGTGGTCAGTACATCTGACCTCAATACAGCAGGAGCTGTGTTACAAGGCCCTACTCTTACATGTTTATTGAGAATTTTATCATTGTATAATAGCCTGCAGTCAAAAGCCGGTATGAGACAGAATACAGGGATAGTGCCATAAGGCAGTCTGTATAGAACATTTTACTTATGCCCTGTATTCTTTTAGTGAGAAACCTCTGTGGACATTCCAATTGTTGGATATGCCTGGTTAGGTACATACCAAAGGGGGCATTGTACTCAATGATAGGTCTAATGAATGCAAAATACAGTGGAACAATGAATTCCTTGGACTTAGATGCCATACCTTTGTTTATAAGTTGTACAGCATAGAATAATTTCCTCACCACTGTAGACACATGATGGTCAAAGGCTAGATTACTATATATGTGTGTCCCTAAGTCCCTGACTACCGGGTCAACTGTAAGGGGTGTGTTGTGAATATGATAGTTACCAGGGATGGATGACCTCCCAAAGGATACTATTATGTATTTCCTGACATTTAGTTTTAGTCCATGGTTCTGACACTAGTTGTTTGTCTGTCAGCCTCTCCTGGAGAATGTTTGTGTCAGTGTGAGATTCAATAACAGCTATTTGCAGTCATTGGCAAATTTAATCAGCCAGAGACTACTGACATTGGCCTTAACTTCTGAGACGTAAATGCCAAAAAGTGCACTCCAAGGACTGGTCCCTGAGAGACTCTACTTGTGACTGGCCTCTTTGTAGAGGTGGACTCCCCAATTCTAACTTTCTGGGTCCTATCTGTGAGCAAGTTGGCTATCCACTAAGTGACATACAGGTTTGCACCTAACCTCCTGAGTTTGTCAACAATGCCCAAGTAGGGTATTGTCTCAAATGCCTTGGCCAGGTCAAGGTAAGCAGTGTGAATGATTTTGCCATCATACACTGCTTTGCAACTCAAAGAAGTCCACCAGGTTGAATAGGCATGATCTGCCCCTGACAAAACCAAATTGGGTTGGGTCCAGTGTCTGGAGGTTTACTATATTTCTATTGATCATCCATAATATTTTTCCATGGCTTTACATATAAGGCTAGTGAGACTTATTGGTCTGTAGTTTCTGGGATCTATAGATGGCCCACCTTTTTGCAGAGGGATGACTGTTGCCTTTCTCCATTCATGAGGCATGAAACCTGTTTGGAGGCTTAAAAGTTAAATAGTAATTCCCGAGGCTTTGATAGGTCATGTTTCATGCTATTTAGAAGGCATCTTGAGATATTGTCTGGGCCCATTGATGCAGTGTTCTTGTTCTTAGAGAGAGCATTAAGGACCTGTTCCCTAGTGAAAGTAAAGGGAGTTATATTTCATGATATTTCTTGAGGGAAGGTTGAGTGGGAGAGAGGGGAAAAGTAGGAGCTGAATTTATCAGCCAGGAGGTTTGCTATGTCTTCTGGCTCCATATAGGTGGCTCCATTTACAATGAGCTCTAAGCTCTGCACCCAGTGTATGCATGTAATGTGAGTTGCTGGTGTTCTGATATCCATCTATCTATCTATCTATCTATATATCTATCTACTATATATATATATATATATATATATATATATATATATATATATATATATATATATATGTCTCTGTGTGTGTATGTATGTGTGTATATAAAACACTGTTTTGATGTACTAGTTAATCCAATGAATGCTTACTAAGTGGTGGTTTTATATTGTGCTTATCAGTGTATTGCCATGTTCTGATAATTTGCTTGATACAGCTGTATATTTACACTGCATTACTGTGGTTCTCTATCAGTATAAACCCCAGCTAAAACTAGTTTGAGCTCACATTAATAAACTTTCTTACTATTACTCTTTTCTTATAATTCCCCATATTCTCTTGCTCTGATTAACTGTGGCCCTTTTTCCATCTCTTCTTTTGTATAAGTACTAACTTTATTGCCTCAATATAATATTACAGTTTTGTAGAGTTTTCCTTTTTCTTTCACTTCAGAACCTGTGGTCATTATGTCTGACCTTGATACAGCAGGAGCTCTGCCATAAGGCCCCTAGTCTTACAAGTTTACTCAGAATTTTATCATTGCATAATATAATCATATTTATCATAAAGAACCTTGATGTGTATTAACTTAATCAGTTAAATTCATGCCTGCTCTGTGATTGAAAGCCTGTGTGAAATACTCTGTATACTCTAAGGACCTCTTACTAAGTTGGCCACTGTCCCC
Organism: Protopterus annectens; assembly: GCF_019279795.1. Lineage (NCBI taxonomy): Eukaryota > Metazoa > Chordata > Ceratodontiformes > Protopteridae > Protopterus > Protopterus annectens. Next base: position 272,173,999 of record NC_056733.1, read on the forward strand.
TTTTTCTTGACCAGTAGACTATAATGCATATGCCAGTTATTTAGCCTCAGGAATTTAGCATCTCTTTTGTTAATTGCTTTGTACTGGCTATAAACTGATTGCTGTCAGTTATAACTTGACCTGAGGGTGAGAAGCCCGCTACCCTACCTCCCCAAATCCCACCAGCCCCCTCTTACCCTAATATTACACTTGCTACTTACCCATTTCACTGGTGACTCTTATTCCAAAACCTACCCCAAATGACCATACTACTTCCATAAATACACTTCTGTTTTTTTGTTTCCTTCTTCCCCATCTCCATTTAATTTTTAACCCCATTCTCAACTCTTTCTCCATGCCACACTGCCTTACACTATATCCATTCATAAACAGTACCCTCAGTAACAGTAGTTACTTATTCCACATTGCATGTTTTACTTTTCCAAAATAAACTCTCATTTCGTCTTATTTTGATGACATCATTATACTCTAGCCTTTCATTCCCCCTATCCTTTACATTCCAGAGAAGATAACTGTCTTCTTTCATAGAAATACTTCTCTTCTCACCTATCCTCTACCAACTTTCAGAATCAACCATCACTAAATCTCCTACTGTCCTGCAACTTCTTGCTTCTTTTTCATTGATACTTCCACACTACCTGATATCAATAAAATGCAGAATCCTGTACTTAATTATATTACTCTTCTGCTTATCCTCTATTCTTCTCCTCCTACTGTGCCATGTTTCATCCTACCATGATTCAATAATATGTCTCCACATCTCTCCATCTCTGTCCCAACCACCCATCTATACTTCCTCTTTACACTCTCCACACATTGCTCCAAACCTATTTAAAGTTGTCTCTCATCTTTATTCTAAATATAAACTGATTAACTGCACTTTAACTCAAACCAAAACAAAATTAAGTGGACGAATCCTCTCCAAAAATCAAGTGTGCATAATTCCTCAGTATACTAAAATCTTTCTAGGAGGAGATGTACACCATAATCTTGACCTCGCCTATCACAAAGAACACAAAGATAACTTTGTCCCACTCACTTCTCTAACACAACAACAGCCAATCCACAACCCTGGTGATCTAATTTTTGCTACAATAAGTGCTAGAAACATAGGAATTAAAACTGCTGAAATTCATGCCTGGATTACCCAAAATAATAAAAAACACTCCACCAACAAACAAACAGCAAGAAGCAGGACCACACAGCAAAAAAGTCTGAATTTTTTACTCCACCACTGGTACCTTGGCCATTCACCTTCAACAGATAAAACACAGTGCCAAATAACCAACATTTATATACAGGTTCAAACCCCAATCAATTCAATTTAGCACATCAATTAATTAATTATAAGATGCATTTCAATTGTTAAAATGCCACAAGCACATTTTCTAAAAGCAAGCAGCATATGCATTAAATATAACTTACTTTTCAAGTTTCATCAACATTTTAAATAACCTACACAACGTTAATTCATTTTAAACATTTTGAATATTATTAACATTTTAATTAATTTTAATTATTCTTTAAATATTTTTTGAAACCATTTAAATTGAAAACAATTTAATAAGCATGCTAATTCACAAATTTACCTCAAGGTTGAGACTCCTAGGAAATAGTGTTCCATAATTAAGAATAAACTTACTTTCTAATTCATTCAGCTTTTTCACTATATCACCCTCTCTAAATAAAACAGGTTGTGCAAAAATACTAAAGAAAAAAGAACAGGCGCTGCCCCCATGGATGTTCACAAAATGCTCTGCCACTGAACTCCTCATGTTCCTATTATTAATGTCCCTCAAATGCTCCATAATCCTGACCTTCACTGGCCTTTTAGTTTGACCAATATACCATTTTACATTAGCACAACCACATCCTACAATATAAACCACCTCGCAGGCGTTGCAACTAAAGCTACCTCTACAAGTGAATCTTTTCCCATTAATGCAAGTGTCAGAAATATTTTTGATATGGCTGCATACTTTGCAGTTTCTACAAGCAAATGTAAATGCTTGTATATCTGAAAAATCAAATGTTTTAAAAATAATTAATTTGTCAGATATGCAGTTGAGCGATTCGGCTATACTTTTGTTAATGAAAGGCACAAAGTTTGTGCCCTTTAAAGTACCATCATTGGCAGATGTACTGATGGAGGTAAAAAACAAATTGTAGAAAATAGTATTTGGCTGTATATTTTGACAAAAGAAGGAATGCTATTGATGAAAATGATGGGGATGGGGTAGTTGAGGAGGATCCCCTTTTGACTGTTTCCATTTATGATGACCTACAGCTGAAGAAAATGTTTCTGATTTATTTGTTTCCTATTATGATGATTCTTTACAGGAAGAAAATTGTTCTGATGTTAATTTGGATGTTGAGGGGTTTTCCACAGGGTATGGGAAATTGTTGGTACCCCATTTACCTATTGTTAGCAGTTTTATGCCACCTAAACTTTCCTCTGCTGTAATTCTTTTTGAGAAAATGTTGTTGAGAAGAATTGAACATGATTATCAGGTATTTGTAAAGAGTAAAAAAAATGTATAACATTACGAAAAGTGAATGGGAGAGTTTAAATAAGTTGAGAGGAAATTTGAATGATTATGTGTTTAAACAGGCAGACAATGGGGGTAACTGGGTCCTCATGAATAGACAAAAGTATAAAAAAATGGTTTATGATTTGTTAGAAGTTAGGAAAGATTTTATTAAACCAAATTGCAATCCAGTTTATGAATATAATGCACAGTTGTTGGAACTTTTGGAAAGAGGAGAGAGATTGGATTTCCTTACTAGGGAGAATGTTAGGAAGTAATTTGTTGTAAAATCTTATGACCCAATCTGCTATGCCTTGCCTAAGATACACAAGGATATAATTAACCCACCTGGTAGGCCCATCATTTCAGGGGTGGGGGTCATACCTGCAAAATGCAGGTTTATTCTTGGATTCTTTGTTGAAGAAATATTTAAATAAAGTGCCTGCACATGTTACTAATGCTGAAGAACTTTGTAAGAAAGTTAGTGTAGTGGAATGGCAAGACGATTTCTATTGGGTGGTTGTGGATGTTAATTCACTTAATACTAACATTTATACAAAATGGGATTTGGAAGCCATTTGGAATATCATGAGTGATGGACACAAAACTGCTTTTGTCATTAGGCTGCTTGAATTCTGTTTAACACATAATTATTTTAAATTTGAAAGTGAGGTATTTCCGCAGCATAATGGAGCAGGTATGGGGGCTTCTTATGCCCCAACTTATGTTATATTGTATATGGGGTACTTTGAAAAAATATTCATCTATTGTTCTGAATTTTTCAAAAGGAATGTTATAGTTTACAAACGATTCATTGATGACCTTATTTTTTTGTGTAGGGGTGATGTTAGTGGATTTGATTTATTTTTCAAAGAGTTGAGTCAAAATAATCATGGTTTGAAATTTTCTATGAAAAAATGTGAATCTTGTATACAATTCCTTGATGTAGTACTTTATATGGATAATAATAAGAAAATTCAGTATAAACCCTTCAGGAAGGGTTGAACTTATATGGCTTCATACAACTAAGTAATAGCCCCACACATTATAGCAAGACATTACATTCCCTATTAGACTGTATCCTAGTAGCAGACTGTAGTAAATATCCCACTACAGGTACAATGCCAGACTCTTTCAGTGATCATCTCCCAATCTATATGACCAGACATCCCACACATCCAGTTAAACAGCATATTTATAAAGTAAGAAGTGACCTTTCCAAGTTAAACCAAGAAATGTTTATTACTACACTATCATCTATTAACTGGAACTTCCTAAAAATCCTTCCCTTAGATGATGGTGTGAATGGATTCAATGCAACTTTTCTAAATCTCCTAAATAGCCTTGCAACTCCTAGAAGGAAGGGATTAAAAACAAATAATGAAATTTGGCTATCCAAAAAGAATAGATTGCTAATGCAGGATAGAGAAAAAGCTTGGAAAGAATGTCAAAGGTATAAAACACCTCAGTATCTTGAAAACTTCAGAATGCTTCGCAATCACACTATAAAAGCAAATGAAGACAAAAACTATACTATAATAACTTTCAGAATAATTCTAATTGCAACTCTAAAAAATTTTGTACATCCATTAAAGAAATGTTACATCCCAGCCAAAAATTCAGCCTAATCCCCTCTCCCAATAACTCATCATCATCAGTCCCCTTTTTCTCATTTTTTTCTACATGGGGTTGAGGTATCATGTTAACTGTTGCTAACTCTCTCAATTCAGTGCCACACTCCTGCCTTCTTCAACACTCATGCCTGACTGTTACAGATCTTCTTTCACACAATCCATCCACCTCTTTGTTGGACGTCTTCACTTCCTCTTACCTTCTTCCTGTCTGCACAAATCTTCCTCACCAGATTGTCTTCTGCTTTTCTGCATGTGTCAAAACCACCATAATCTGTTCTCTTTGATCTTTTCTGCTCTTATGTCCTCATTTCGTCGTCTATCCCACAGTGTACATCCTAACACCCTTCTCAGGCACTTCATTTCCATCACCTCTATCTTCTTCAACTGTTCTGCCTTTACTTCCCAGGTTTCTGTACGATGCAGTAGTATTGGTCAGACCACTGTCTTGTACACCTTACTTTTCAGCTTCTTTGGCATTCTTCAGTCATAGACTACACCTGACAGTCTATGCCAGTTGGCTGCAGCCCCTCTTATTCTAGCTTTGACCTCTTCATTCAGACTTCCCTTCTCCTCAACCACCCCTCCCAGATACTTGAAGCTGTTTACTTATTCCACTATCTTCCCTTATATCTCTTATCTCAGCTTCTTCTGATTTCCCCAATTTGCTGCCAATACCACTCTTATCTGTGCTTAGTTTCATCCCATGTGCCTTCAGTTTTGCATTCCATTCTCCTATACTTTGCTGAAGTTCTTTCTCAGAGTCTGCCTGTAATGCCACATCATCTGCATACAGCAACTTTGTTGATCTATCCCCTCCGATCTGTTTGCTAATGTAGTCCACCACCAGTATGAACAACCGTGGGCTCAGAGCTGAACCCTAGTGTACACCCACTCCTACTGGGAACCCTTCTGTGAAGCCAAACACTGTTCGTACTTGAGTCATTGGGCTCTCGTACATAACTTGCACTCATTCGACCATTGTTTCTGGGACTTCAAACCAGTGCAGTACTGCCCAGATCAACTTGCTTGGGACCTTGTCATATGCTTTCTCCAAGTCTATGAATGCCCAGTTTGACTCTCTCCTCATCTCTAGCTTCTTCTCAAGTATCTGTCTTACTGCAAACATCGGGTCAATTGTGCTGCATGCTGATCTGAAGCCGAACTGCTCATCTCCCATCTTACATTCTACTACTCTGTGTATCCATTTATCAATCACCCTCTCCAGAATTTTCATGCAATGTGACAGGAGTTTGATGCCTCTATACTAACCACAGTTGTGGATATCCCCTTTGTTCTTGTACACAGGCATGAGTATGCTTATTCTCCAGTCATCTGGGTTACTCCTTTCTCTCCACACTGCTATGAGTAGCCTCAGGAGCCATTTCTCCTCTATCTCACTCAGAATCTTTATCATATCTGCTGTAACCTCATTTGAGCCTGCTGCTTTCCCTGACTTCATTGCCCTTATTGCTGTTCTTACTTCTTCTATGGTGGGCTCCTCTTCTTCTCTCATTGTAGGCTGTTTCTGAGGCAGTACAGCTTCTGTGGGTTTTCTTCATTCAGAAGCTGCTGGAAATACTCCTTCTGCCTTTGATGTCATGTGGACTGGTGAGCAGGTTGTTGCTGGCATCCCTTATGAAGGGTGTCTGACTATCTTCTTTATCTTTCTGTCTTTGCCTTGCAACCTGATATAGTTTCTTTGTTTCACTTATTGTCACTTTCCAGAAGTAGGTAGAGTACCTCCAATGCCCTATTCTTTGCTTTTGCAAGTTATTTCTTAGCTTCTTTGTTAGCCAACTAAAAGTCCTTCCTAGCCTCGTCCTTCTTTTCTATCTCCCACTTCTTCCTGCAGTCCTTTTTTCTTCTGATGACTTCATGGACTTCTGCATTCCACCATCAGCTTTCCTTATGCATCTTATTTTCATACCTGGCTCGGCCACATATCTATTCTGCAGTCCTAACACACTTTGTTTTTAGGCGCTGCCATTCTTGTTCAACTCCACATATTTCCTCCTCTTCTTGGGGTGCTACAGCCCTGAGTAATTCCTTGAACTGCTGTACTTTCTCTCCAGTCAACTTCCAGGTCTTCAGCCTGGTCTCTGTTGACCTTAGAGCCTTCTCTGACCACTGCTTGCAGCTGATTGTGGCAACTACTGGTTTATGCTCTAGGTCAACTGTTTTGCTGGGAATTACTTTGCAATCATGGATTCTACCCCAGTGCCTTTTCCTTACTAGGAGGAAGTCTACCTGAGTTGCATGCTGGCTACTCTTGTATGTGATCTTGTGACTGTCTCTCTTTCTGAGCCATGTGTTGGCTACTATTAAGCCATTTGCCAGACAGAAGTCTAGAATGCCTTCTCCTTCTTTATTCCTTTTGCCCCACCCATGTGGACCCAGGCAGTCCTTATATCCTGTTCTGTCTGTCCTGATATGTACATTCAAGTCACCCATTATCAACACCAATTCATGTTGCCCTGCTTTATCTAGTAGGTCCTGCAATTAATATCTGAATACACTCTTTTCCTCACTATCACAACCCTGTTGTGAGGCATAGGATGAGATTATGAATACTGCCCTATCATTACACTGGAGTCTGATTGCCATGAGTCTGTCATTAATTCTGATGATATGCCGCATTGCCTTCTAAAGTCTCTCTCTCACTACAATTTCTACACCATTTCTAACCTATCCCCCTCCTGAGTAGTAGATTCTGGATCCCAAGCCAAGTGGCTTTGCTGCACTGCCCTTCCAACTTGTCTCTTGGATGCATAGGATGTCCAGCCTCCTCCTTATCATCATGTCATGCACTTTCAAGCTGCGCCCTGTCAGTGAACCTACATTAAGCGTAGCAATTCTCAGTTCACATTTGGCAGGTTAGTTGGTTTTATGTCTGACTTTCACTCAACAGAGCTGTCCCAGGTAACCCAGGCTGGTTAACTAGACACCGGCCTGCAAGTAGCTTATTGACCCAGGGCTGCTGGTCTTTATGGTGGGCACACACTGACCAATAGAGGCACAGATACCCCTCCCACCATTAGCATGGATCCCCGCTTAGGTCAGAGTAGGCCGGGTCCTCAACCCATTTATCACTGGTAACTACCCATGCCCATTTTGGTGACATTAGTCAACAAGACAGAATCACCCAGAACCATATTTTACACCATTGAGTGGCTAGCCCTGCCACAGCTCACAGTCTGTGATCTGCATTCTTCTATTTTGAGGATACTGTGCATCACAGTAGATGCCCAAAGAGGTCGGTCTGTACAACTCTTCCTCCTATAGGGCACCATTTAGTGTCTGTGCTGCTGCCCACAGCTCTATTCATTCATGAGTTTGAGAGCCCCACGGAGAACACCAAACTCCAAACAGACATTGGTCGGAAGCCAGAATCGAACCTTGTACCTTGTGCATGGGAGGCAAAGACCTTAACCATTATGCCATGGTTAATAAAATAACTCCAATAACTCACCATTTGAAACTGCAATAGAGTTCAACTCTTATTTTATAGATAGTACAGCATCTCTAACTAAGGATTCCTCAACATCTAATCTCAACTCTGCCCAAAAACCATGTATCACCACATCCAAAATAGTCTCTTCCGTGTTTCAAGACTTGTCTAAAGCCTTCAACACAGTTTCTTACAACAAACTTCTACTTTAAATGTCCTCACTAGCTCTCTCTTACCCCATTCTTCTGTGGTTCTAAAACTACCTGTTGAATAGGCATTAGTGAGTAAAATGGCACTTCACACTCTCTCCTTGCCTCCCAGTCACCACTGGTGTACCACAAGACTCTATCCTTGGTCCTCTCCTCTTTAAAATTTTCATCAACACCCTCTATATATCCACACAACAGGCCACCCTAATACAATACACAGATGATTCCACTCTCATATTCACATATGGCAACATGGTACACCTCCAAAAACTTACTCATGAAGCTTTAACAGCAACTGAAACACGGCTTCTTAACTCACAACTCCTGCTCAACCCAAAAAAGACCAAACTACTACCTTTTCCCACAAATCCCTCTCTCATGAAAAAACAAAATTTAAAGTCCTCTCTCTTGATAATTCAAACATTGAAGTCACTTCCCATAGCAAATTATTAGGGGTGATAGTGGATGATAATCTTACATTCGACCTGCATATACAAAATTGCATAAGAAAAACTAATCAAAACTTGGGATGCTTTATAGAGCCAAAAACGTTCTCACAGACACAACTAAAGCTACACTTGCCACTAAGTATTTCTTCCCCACACTACTTCATGGTGCTCTCATCCTCACTATCCTCCAGGCTTCACAAAAATTAAAACTTGAACAATGCTATAATAAGGTTGCTAAATTTGAAGCAACTACCCCTTTCAGACCCCAGCCCTGTGGAGCACTAAATAGCCTAAATTGGTTAGAACGGCCTCATCAGCTAACATGTACACAGCTTCTTACCACCAATAAAATTATCAGCACCCATTTTCCTGTCCAGCACTAAAAAACATTCTACACACTATGTTCCCAGTCGATCTTTGTGATTCAGTCACTAAAAATTCCTGTCTGTCTCCAAACCTATCAAATCTTTTGGGCATTGTCTGTACTTGTACAATGTTGCTAAGGCCTAGAACTCCTTCCATCTTTCAAAACCACTCTGAAATACTTCCTAGCTAAAATCTGTCTCTGTTCTTGTTCAAAACCAGGCTAACCTCTATCCCTAAATGTGAGCAAGTACCTTTTCATTCCCCACACCTCCTTACTCTCCCTTCTTCATTTACTTCCTTACTTCTATCAAATTCTCTTCCCTGACAGTCACTCTAAATATACTATAAACCTGTTTTTTTCCTCGCTTCATATTACAATCCCTGTTTGTATTAGATTAACTTACCTTCAATTTCTCTAAAAACTGTCTAAAATTCCTCTAAATATTAAATGATTGTCAAATAACTTGTATGGATTCTTAACTAGTGTTTTTATATTATTTGTTATAATTATTAAAACTGAAGAAGTTTTTGTCTTATTTTTGAAGACTGTAAAAATATTGTTCTTAAAATGTTTTGCAGTACTTTGGAGTTTTTCTCCCTGGACCTCCATTGAGAATGGGCTTCTACGCAGTTGAACTTTCCCAGTAATCAAATGTCAATAAATAGAGAAAGAAAAAAAGAAAGTTTGTTACTGCCTGTGACACTCCCAGGGGAGGCAGCCGCAGTGGATGAAGGTGTATATGAGATACTCACACCCTTCTGTGGATACATTGGACTTGTCTATAAGACCCCACCACAGTGCTGCAACATCTTCTGACAGTGTGTCTCAGCAGACAATGCACAATCTGTTGCAGGATCCAGTTTCACACACACACACACACACACACACACACACACACACACACACACACACACACACACACACACACACACACGCACACATACTTTGGACAGTTAGAACAACATTCACACATTTACATGTGAAAGATACTGCACACCTGTGTTTCCACCTGTGTAAATAATGAAAACAGTGGCCTGCCCTTTGTACACTATTTCTTGGGTTTCCTATGTCTGATGTTCAGCATAGCCAGTCTATTCACTGGCAATCAGAATCTAGTTCTGGGTTTGCATGCATCATTTTTACTGCAGGGTATGTGCTTTATTCTGGCACAAAGCCATAAGCCTACCACAGCCTCTTTCCTAGTGCCATAGGGTAATGTGCCCACCTTCCTCTAGCATGGTCATCTCTGTTATTTGGTCCTCCACCAACTCCACATCTAGCTCACTCCCACTGCCTGGAAGATGTTTCTCCTGCACATACCCTCCTGCTGCAACTGGTTCTTCAATAGTATGTGTACAGCTTCTGTGTGGTTTTCTTCATTGTAACATTGCAAATACTGAGAATATTGTTGTACATGTCCCAGGGTCAAACTGCAGGGTACCACCAGAGATATCCAGGCAGTGAAGGCATGATTTCAGAAAGCCCAAATACATGCTCACCTATGACCCAAGTTTGTAACAGGGCATAGTAATAACCATTGTCTAATAGTCTATGGATACACAATTGGTATCATCAACCATGGCTCCAGGGTATATCTGGCCCTGCCAACAAGATACCATGGGGAAAGTATCTCCTTCCCAAACCTTTGATACAAGTCACATGTGTGCATATGTGGGAGTTATGTGTACTTCCTGGGTGTCCTGCAGACACATTGTAGATTATACCTTGTGCAATACAGACCATCCAGCAGTTGATGGAGTATTAATCTTTAAGTTAACATACTTTCTTCTCAGGTGACCAGGTGGGTATAGTCTATGGCCCCATGTACCTCAGAGAAATTGTCTATATCATAAAAGTCCTGCATGATGTCGGCTTTTTCTTTACATATGCTCTGCCATATGCCACAGCATGTATTGAAGAACTGGTAAACTATCCTTGAGATGGATGCCTAGGAAACCCAGTCTGTCTTCCTACTGGTTACTGAAAGCTCCCTGTAGCCAATATACTCAAAACCACATGTACTTAGCATCCATTAGGATAGGTAGTTCATAACTACCATGGGACTGCAGATAAGAAGGACATATATTAACAAGCTCTTGTATGATAACTCTGTTCACATAACTGAGGTCTGTAATGTATGTGTTATGAAGGCTGTAAAGCATTAAGCAAAGTCAGATGACACCACACCTCCAAGGGGGAAGATGCACAATACATACCGCTCAACCAAAAAAAAATGCCCCAAAATAGGGACACTTTTTAAATATTGCTTTTACAAACTTAGAAAGTAGATAAAACAAGAGGTTTCTGCATTAGCATGAATTTTCTGAAGGATATAAAGTCTGAAACTCAAACATCTGTCATATTTTCTGATTTCAACCCTCAATGATTTACCAACAATTTGCCAGAAAACCACAGATTATGAGAAACAGACCAAAAATATGAGGCAAAAATCTGGACATTCTGTGATAATCTGGACAGTTAAGAGGTATGATTCCCCCATACACTTAACTGAAAAAATGAAGCAACCCTTTTAAAAGGCAAGAAAAAGCAACTCCTCTCTTACAAATAATGCAGGATGTAAAACCTTTGTCATCATACTTCTTAAACTCTTAGCACAAGAAATCTGGACAAAACCAAAAATAATGAGGGGACAAAGACCGAAAAATAGGGACAAATTTTGAATATAGTTCTTATTAAGTTGGAAAGTTGGGTGGCCATGGTGGTGCAGTGGTTAGCGTTGCTACCTCACAACAAGAGGTTCTCTGGTTTGATTCTCAGCTGGGGTGCCTTCTGTGTGGAATCTGCATGTCCTCCTGTGTGGGTTTGCTCTGGTTTCCTCACAAAGACATGCTGTAGATGGATTGGACACTCTAAATTGGTGTGCGTGTGTGCCTTCTGTGGAAGGTTTGGTGCTGGGCTGGCAACTCAACACTATAAAATAAAACTCCACTGCCAGTCATGAGCAGACAGGTGATCTGCTGTGGTGACCATTAACTTGGGAAGTTGTTAGATTAAAAGGGTTTGTGTTACCATGTATTTCCCAAAGGATATGAAGTCTGAGACTGAAATTTCTGTCAGTATTTAATTAATTCAGTTATCACCGATTTGCCAGAAAATCAAAATTTTATGTGAAACAGAGCAAACATTTGCAGCAAATATCTAGACAGTTGAGAGGTATGTTTGCCAGTCTGAACATTTAAGGCACCATACATTGTGCAAGCATTCTTTTTAAGAGTTAATCCAAGAATACTGTTGGGTCAATAGACTTAGGCAAATGGAAGTGAAAGGAATAAAACCCTACACACTTAGCTACACGGAACTTGCTGATTAACAGAACACAGCCTTAACCCTTTCAGCTAACTACAACAAGACATCATGACTACACAGTTCAGACAACAAAACATATCGATAGAGACAAAAATTAAGTGCATTGAATTACATTTTTTTTCTTTTTAAGCTTAGAAAGCTTCTGCTTCACTAATACAAAATCCCCGTAACAGTCACAAAAACTGCACTGTGTAGATGTAGTCTGCAGGAATATTCACATATGCTAACTTATACACCACACACACTACCTCATAAAACCATACTTAGAGGTTCACATGCAAAGGCAATCCAACACTAGATGACCTAAGCAGTTGCCTAAGGCCTACTGCTGGCAGGGAGACCCAGCCACAACATTTTTTTAATTAAAAAAAGTTAAATTTAATTTAAAAAAAGTTTTCCAGCACACCTGCAGCTTTAAGATGCTCCTGTCACATGCGTGCAAGATTGTGATTCCCAAACACACACTCAAGAAGCAAACTACTGGAACAGCAATTCCAACAGAATACATGAGAAGCAAAGCAGAGCAGTGACAGAACAACTTGGTGAAGTGTAGATGTATTACATACTCAGCATTCTGGGTGGAACATAGCAACATGCAGTTTTCTATGCAGGTACTCATGTACATACCTTATACTTAGTGTGCATGTCAAAGAGAATGCATGAGAAGCAAAGCAGCCAGCCGGCTTAACAGAACTACTTGGTATGGTGTAGAAAGATTACTTATTCACAGCAGTATGGATGGAACACAGCAGAACACAGCTTTTTGTGTGTGTGTGTGTGTGAAATGCCCACATTACAGGGATAGTTTTGTTTATTAAATTAGTGACTTGTACAGGCAAAAAACATGTACTCTGACTACAAAAAAAAAAAAGTACTGACAGACCCTTTGAGGAATCACTGAAATTTATAGTCAATCAATGTCAGACAGTAGAGTTGGTTGCAATGTTTTGAAATGGGTATTTTTTGTCATTGTTTGGTTCATACATTTTGTTTCACTGCTTAATGAAAAAATGTTCAAAACTACAAATTTAAAATGCATTCTAACGAATTTTGTTTTAAACAAAAAATGTTGCTGTATTAAGAAATTTAAAATAATTAGGAAGGTAAATTAAAGAAGTTAGACATTTATGGGTGGTCCTAAAAATGTATGCAAGGGTATTATGTTGTGAAAAAAGTAAAAGTGTACCTTGGTCCCAAATCAGTTACTGACCAGGTGTATTTTCAATGAATTTAAGTTTCACTACATTTTCAGTGAATGTGTACTTCAAGGGAAGATAATTTTACTGTTGCTCGTGGGTTCATAGGTTCATGGGAGATTACTAGGCTAATGGTGCAAGAGCTCTTATAAGCCTAGTCAGATTTACCCACATTTTTCCCAATTTTCTGTCCCTAAGGGAATGATAACAAGGGTTAGGGAGTGTGGTTTGAAAATTAATTTTACAGACTGCCTCTGTCCATAAGGGACATGGACACCATCCCAGTAGTGAATTTGTGATTTCCCATCCATTGGTCCAGATTATGCTTAAAGATGGTCAGGGAGGGGCTCTGCTTCATGCAAATATGAGCCTATTCTAGAAGAGAGGTAGTCTCTGGGATGCATATCTGTCTCTCCAGCATGATCTGTTTGTGTCAGAGATCAGATTTAGATCCTTGGAACAGGTAATCCTTGTGCAGTTAATTTTGTGAATAAGCAACATTTCCATCAGGGCCAGTTCAGAGACTGCCTTGTAAGGCAAGCATAGATCACCCATCAGTAATTGGCAGGAAACTCAATACAGTGATAGAGCTTTTAATCAGTCTACATATGACATGCTGGTTATACTCTGTATTTTTTGGTGGGAAATCTCTGAGGATGCTTCAGCTGTTGCTGGTGCCTGGTGAGGTGCATGGCAAATGGTTCATTGTACTTGATTATTGGTCTGACGAGGGTTAAGTACAGTGGTACTATGACATATTTAGATTTAGATAACATGTTCATACTTATAAGTTCAGCCACATAGAAGGGCTCCTCACCACTGTGGACACATGATGGTCAAAGTTCAGATTATTATCAATTTGAGTACCCAGATCTTTCACCAATGGATCAACTCTTAAGGAGGGTGCTATTAGTGTTGTAATTTGTAGTGGTATTTGATTTACCAAAGGGAATTATTATGTGTTTCCTTGCATTTAGCTTGAGGCCATGACCCTGACACCAATCATTAGTCTGCATCAGTCCTTTCTTTAGGATATCAAGATTGTCTGGGGAGTCAGTGATTGACTCCAACTTGCAGTCATCCGCAAACTTGGTCAGCCAAAGGCCATTTACATTTGCCTTGACATCTAAGAAGTATATCCCAAACAGGAGAGGGCCCAGCACTAAGCCCTGTGGTACTCCACTGGTGAATGGTCTCTTGCTGGCTGTGTAATCTCCCAATTTAATAATCATGCTAAGTCTGGTTTCAATGTGCAGCTGTTTTGATTCTTTTCTTTTGCTTAACAAAGGGCCAAAAGTGATTGTGCCATAAAATTTGAAAGTAGTGCTGATGGTGCAAAAGGTAGCACACCTGTCTTTGGTGCAGAAGGATATGGGTTCTAGTCCCACACCAGGCAGATGGAGCTGACACTGCAGTACAGAGTAAGAGGGATGCTGCTGCACTCCTGAGTGTGTCCTACTTTGTGTTGAAACTTAAACCATGGCTCCATCTGTCTGACTGGATGTAAAAGGTCTCACAACACCTGTTGAAAAGTGTAGGATAAGTTCCCTAATGCCCTGGCCAAATTACCCTTAGTAGAATAAATACCCCCTTGGGTCTCCTCTAAAAAAAGACTTCTAGCTTAGTGGGACTAATCAATTCAATAAAGGATAACTTAATTTAATTTTAAATTAAATCCATGTCTGTAATCATTTCAAAAATAAAGAATAAAATATTGTTTACACTCTTACAGTTTTGAGCACTGTTTATTGTAGTTGAGGGGAGAAAGCTAAGTAACAGGACACTGGAATGGCTGTGAGGAGTGGGAGAGTGAGCCTGGTCCATTAGTCTGCCTAGGGCCCCATTTGACCATGATCTACCACTGTTCACATAGTAATAGCAGTGGAGCATATTTTAGTGTGTGCAATGAGGTTTACCCAGAACTTGCTTTGTTTGGTCACAAAGGCAAACCCCTCCGGACCAAATTACAGCTGCCATAAGGTAAGCCCTGCAGTGCCTACACATGATTTATTGCTAAAATAACTAATGCAGTAAACTCTCAGTTAACCAGAACTCAAGCAACGTGCACTCTCAAGCAACCGGCAAAAAATACTGAAGAAATGCAGTACAATTTTCATGTGATGCACTCTCGCCCCCCCCCCCCCCCACAGAAACATACCTTACATTTTTAGAGTTTTAGAGTTTTAAAATGTAAGATAGGAATAAATTCCTTCTCTCCCCAACCTGAGAACAAGTCAAACCAAACAAATAGTATAGGGTACAGTATTAGTCAGGCCTATTTATAATAGTAATTCTCAGGCATCCAGAAACTACACTTATCCGGCATCTACCAATCCCCATGCATGCCGGTTAACTGAGAGTTTACCGTAGATTTATTTAGTAACATGCATATGTAAAAAGTTTCACAGTTTAGGTAGTTGTAAATGTATTTTTTTACATCAAACTTCTTTATCTGACATTTTTCACTTTCTACATACAGAACTGCTGGATTCTAAAACTGTTGTAGTGACAGATCAATATTTCTAAGTGACTGTTATGAGACTTGAACTGTGAAACAGTAAACTTTTAGTTTTGGAGACCATTGTGTGGCTGTGTTTTAAACCACTGACATTCTGCATAAAACAACAATTTGCAGAGAAAATCTAACCAAATCCAAGAAAGTACATTTTGTTATGCCAAAAGAGGCATAATGTGAAAAATTGCTACTTTCTTCTTCTCCTTCATATAGCCCCAGGCCAGTCTGTCATGCAGTGACAAATGACATATTAGTTAAGGTTATCGGAGCTTTTCATGAGTGAGCAGATCTGATTGTGAGGATAGCTGAGTAGATCTGTACTACTGCAGTTAAGAAACTGAAGTCCTTAGAGCATGTTAATTTGCAGTGAGTCATCTGCAAAGGAAATAGCATTTTCACATTATTGCTTGGAATTTTGTAGCTGTTGGAACCAGACCAGCAGGAAATTCCTGGGATGAATTTTTTCCACACGAGGCAGTGCTTGCTGATTTTAGGAGAAAGGGAAGAAATGACTGTATCTTCCTTTCCATAAATATTTAAAGGAACTAACACAGTTAGTAGGATTTAAGAGGATAGGAATAGTAAATAAACACTCTGCACAGAGGGAAAGAGGTGTTATTTGTTTACTCAGAAACAGTTGAAACCTTTCAGAAATTGCTTGATTTGGATAAAAATAACTTTTATATTTTGTAGTCTAAATTCCACAATAGCATTTGTTTATAGACAACAAAAAGTAATGTTTTAAGTGCAGAGGAGCATTGTTTAATTTTATGTTATTCACAACTCAGTAACATGACTCAACTGCTGTAAATATAGCTTACAAAAAAGACAGTGGTCAAATATTTACTGGTGTTACACAACAGAGGTAAAAGAATGTTCAATCCACTGGCATGTTTCTGTCTAGTTAGAAGCAAAGCTGCCAGGGAGCAAAGCCATGTTGCAACCAGAGATCCTAGAATAACAGTCACACACATTCTAACAGATGTTGCTGCACACTTTCCAAATCCTGTGAAAACGTTTTAATCGCACATGACTACAAAAGACTCCCAGCGTACTACTGAAAATTATGTATCTTCATATATTTCAAGACAGACTGCTTAATACAAAGCAATGCCTAAAGGACATCAATATATGCTGCATCTCTGTGTGGATTCTGCAGTGGTGTGCAGAAGCCAAGAAACATAGAAGCACACAAACATGATATGTCAGCAGCTGCAGATGGTCCACTCTTGAAGGCTCAAAAAGAAGCATATGCAGATTGGCTTCCTTTTACATTATGTTATGTGTTTTAATTGGTTCCAGATTTTTCTCTTGAGTTTTCTCTTGGGTTTCTAACTTGATTGGTGCAGCCAAGGCAGTGTCTGACAAGGGTCACTTGTAAACTTGTGATCTGCATTCCCATCTAGCTATGAGAATAAAAATGTAAAAAATATGTTTAACCTGTATACTTTGTTGTTTGTCCTACCAAATGGATACAATGTGTGCACATATAATTAATATCTTTCTTTAGATGCTGACTAATATTTCACTCTGTTTGTACAGTGCATTCTTGAGTTCTAGGACTGTATTTCATTTTGCAATTTATTTAGGAAGGCTGTATTATATTTGCAGCCTCCTATGTGGTGTGGTACATCTTGATACTATCCCTGAATTAGATAACATTTATTTTCATATCGATTCTCCCTCCCTTACTTGTAGGCACATCTTCTTTTTACTTCAACTTCTCAGACTTTGTTAATCCAGTTAATGTACTTGAAACTTTCTTTTATGTCTCTTCTATTATCTCAAGATTATGAATATTAAACTCCCGTCTTTCTTTGTGTGCCTTTTGAATGTATCTATTTCAAAGCATCAAACACACTATTCATCACACTACTATTCATCGACACCACAGCATTGAACAGTTTATTCCCTGAACCTTTACATTGTTGAATGTAAATTCATCAGAGTAATATGTATTGCAGGATAGCATCAGCAGTAGTTTGTAATATTATACAAAGAAGACACGTAGATCTTAAACTGTACTGACAGTTTATACACATCTGTGAGTGTCTCATTTAAGTATAGTAAATGAATGGATTGTAGAATGTAAGCTTGTAAGCAGATTAGATTAAGTAAAAAAACATTATATTAAACATCTCTATGTGCTATGCAAAAGTGCTGTATAAATTACAGCTATTGCTGGCCTTCTGAAAGTATACACTAGTTTTGCACATTCTGCCTTTTGTACCATTTATTGTATTATATTTTCAGTGTACTGTGTGTTGGGATGTTTAGCATCTCACAGTTAAGGTAATAGTTAAGGCAATGATTTACTTAGATTTAGTGAATTACTTATGCAATTTTTAATATACATACTTTAGTGGTATATTTGATGGGACAATATTCTGTAGGTTACTGTTTCAATTTATTTTGTATGTATATTCAGTTTGGGAGACTCTTATTTTATGTTTAATTTAATATTTCTCCTGGTTGCCATCAGGTGGGTAGCCAGAACTTTCAAATTTGTACTCACAACTCTCAGACTGCTGCCCAACAAGCCACTCCCACATTAACACTGCTGACCAAGCCACGCCCCCTTCATATCGCTGATCTCTGTACAGGTCAATGGCAAGTATAAGTCAGGGTATCAATTACTTACATGGTGAAGCAGTATGAACATTTCATTCCAAAAGTGCATTTTACTTGAGTCAAAAAACAAAATACCTTTCCATTTACACTTGGGTAGATTGCCTAATTTGCACCCCAAGGTTATTATTCATCCCCTTTGCAGCTCCTAACCCATTTAGTGGCTCATTACTGCTCCAATAGTGCTACTAAATAAAGGACTGGCAGCCTCTAGGCAGCACATGCTCTGCATTGTTGTGATCTGTAGGTAGTGCTCCCTCTTAGGTAACACCCAAGCTGTGAGCCACAACTACCTCCCTTCCACCCGCATGGGTCACCTGCCAATGGCTTCTCACTCCTACGTCCTACACTCACACTAAGCCTTTTGGAATGGTAAACCTTACATTCCCAACAACAAATACAGTTTGGCTGTGCTCAGTCATACTATAAATGAAAATAAATGAAGAAGCGTATCCATGGGAGTCAATCAAGCAATATCTAAAGCTGTTGAAAGTTATACCCTTACTAACTATCTTACTTACATTTTGTGAATCTCAAGCATTTGCTGAAAAGAAATTAGTTAACGCAAGATAACTGGCCTAAGCCTCAGAATGAATAGGACTGTACATGCCCAAAGGTCCTTTTTTTGAGCTTTTTCCAGTCTTATGATTCAGTGATTCACTGAACAAAATTATTGGAAAGGAAAGAAAAAAAATGCAGGCTTATACTTTTTTTTTTCAAGGAAGAAATAAGTTTTGCCCAAGGATTAATGTTCAAAACTGACAATACTAACCAATATACTGAGAAAAAAATGTTTGTAAAGACAAAGCACCTGTGCCAATGCATCCTTCCTCCCTACCATCCCATAAAATGAAAACATAGTTACCTTATGTATACCTCTGTGCTGTTACATGCTGAAAGAACAAATGAAGGCATTCATAGGTTTGATTGTGAAAAATGTTAAACAAATAATTAGCACACTCTTCTCAGTCTCCTTGTAAGCTAGTATAAATAATCTCATATGCACATGGTTTGTGACTACGTTGGTTACAGGGGATTAATTGGAGATGTGCTTCTTCTGCTAACCCTGTTTCAAACTTCCACTGTACAGAATAATTTACTGCCAAATGCTATGCATATGTCAATAGTTGCATAGACACATCTTCCCCGTTCAAATGTAAATACAACCCCAAGTTCAAAAATAATCCCCCATGGGCAGCATAATAAAACAAAAATACTCCTTACATGTAAAAATGCTGCAGTAGCGTTGTCATCTCACAGTAAGATGTTGTCCTGTTCAGTTCTCAGCTAAAGCATCTTCTGTGTGGAGAAATGCATGAATGGGCTTACCTTCGTTGAAGGTTGTGTGTCAGGGCTGGGCAACACGGCACGTAAAAATCTACTGCCAATCATTAGCAGATCGGAGTTACGCTGTGGCGACCCCTAACCAGGAAAAGCCGAAAGACACAACAACATGTAAAAATAAATCTAACTCTCAAAAAGCCAAAAACACTCTTGCTAAACTAAACAGAAACTCTGGATTGTCACTAAATTAACTAAAGTCAGATATGAGGTAAAAATATAAAATTAGTAGCAGGAAAAAGACCAACACAAAGGTAAACCAGGTCTGCAAAAAACACAGAACAAATCCATAGATATATACAGACAATGGAAACTCTCAATGAAGTAGAAGCTTTTAATATTCCACAGTATTTATAAAGTTTTCTTGTATGGCTACCCTTCTTCAATGTCATAACAAAAGAATACATTTAGCACACTAGCATAACATATGATGTTTCATTTTTAATATAGGTTTTGCATTAATTCCTGGTTCAGAGTCAGCTAGCAGTCAAGTATTTTATGCTAGTGTTGTATTAGTATTTTATGTGCAGTTTAAGTGTATTTTTCACATGCATTTGTCTGCATGTAATTTTAAATGTTTTTATATATGCTTTTAGTTTTTATTTTTGCTTATGTTTTTTTTTTTTGCCACATGTTTTGAATGCATTTATCTTTGCTTGTGATGGCAGTGCTAGCTCTTTAAGAATTTTCTTAGCTGTGTCCTGTGATCTTGTTAATTAATTATATATATATATATTGAAGTCATTGTGCTAAATGTATTCTTTTGTTATTTCACTGAAGAAAGGTAGCCATACCTAAAAGCTTTGTGAATATTGTGGAATATTAAAAGCTTTTACTTCATTGAGTGTTTCCAGTGTCTGTATATAGTTCCACTTTATAATTGTGAAATACTAAAATCTCGAATTTCATTATTTTGTGACCATAAAGGTGAAACCTTCAAACACCAAACCTTCACTATCCCAAAACTAAAAATCCCGAACACACAGCATACACCACACCACACATAAATAACAATACCTACACTATACAAAACAAATAAACACGCAAAAACAAAACACCACACATCCACATACCTACACTACATATAAGCAGGGGGGCAAACCCCCCTGCATCCCCATTATATATACTAACTCCGAGATTGCACAAACAGTAAAAGACAATACACTCACACCCAGACATTCCAGTCCCTCGCGCATGCACGCTCAACACACACACACACACACACACACACACACACACACACACACACACACACACACACACACACACACACACACACATCACACATAGACAAACACCAACACATCCAACAATTACACACTCATATGTTCACCTTCCTACCCTAACCCACACATACAGCTTACAAACAATCTCACAAACTCACATACACTCAAACTCCCACCCAAAACCCTTACAAAACACTGACTTACCTTAGATTCCACATAAATCCATACACTACACCGAACAACATCCAAACCAAACAGTGCACGTCATGTAATGTAAAGCCCTAACTGTGAATTTGAAATATTTGTATTCGTGATTATTCACTTTTGACATTTGAAAAAATCACCTTTATGGTTGCAAAATACTGAAATATGAGATTTCAGTATTTCGCGATTATGAAGGGGAACCCTGTATACATCTGTTGTAAAAATATAAACCCAGGTGAAAGATAACCACAGGACATTTTTAACTGTGTTAGAAATCTCAGAACCAATGACTGGCACTATAGTGAGCTAGTAATATGATATTGTGATCCTCCACCACTGAACCCATATTCCAGGAGCTTCAATCCTCACCACTGGCACCAGTAGGGGATGTATACTGAGAGGATGAGAAGGTGCACATCCAGTATTACCAGATGCAGCTCTATGCATCAAGTGCAATTTCCCTTAAGAGCACGCAGAGACCACAGTCAATCCGAGGCTGGTTTCTTCCTCTTTCTCCAGATTCCCAATACGACTCCTCACTGGCACAGCTATAAAGTTGAGGTCTCAGATGAGTGGCCAAGCCAAGACCTCCAGCATCCTCTCTGTCCAACCAGTGCTTCATGTCTCTGCCCAAGTAGCTGATACACACACTCTTTGAGGTTTGATTTACACACACACACACACACACACACACACACACACACACACACACACACACACACACACACACACTCACATGCACATTTGAGAAAGGCTGGCACAGGTTTACTAGCTATGCCCCCTTTCACCCAGACTAAGTTAGTTATCATTGTCACCAGCCAGCTCCTTATCAGCTACTTTAAGGCCCTTAACAAAAGGCTTCCAATCTTAATGTCTAATGTTACTATTAATAAAAATGCTAGTTTGACCAAGACCAAGGCTATTAGGAGTGACCCACAGTGTCACCAAATAAATATGCAAGTGCTCTCGGAACTTAGATATCTCTACACAGATCAGCCACAATGAAAGGTTTAATTGTATTTAATAATAAACAATAGAAGAGCAAGACAATATTAAATATATATTTGCAGTGACATCAGAGTTCAAAATCACAGGAAATATTTAAAACAACAGTGCAGAACAGTCTCAAATAAATAAAGAAAAATATCTAAGCTAAGCTTTGCTATATTCCTGACTATATCAAAGAGAATTACTATAACCTAGTTAACTTACTTACTGAGCAAGGCAAATGTGTGGTGAATGGGTCTCCTTGTCAGGTCCAAGACCAAATACAGAATGCTGTGTCTCTTCTAGAGAGTTCTCAAATTAATATCTCAAATATTCCTGTGGGATACTTTGCAAAATGACATCATTTCTTGTCATCTAATTTTGGTCCCCAGCCTCAAAACAACCATTGATGCTAGTTGGTAGCATTTAGCATCTACCTGTAAAAATACCTAGACAATGACTTTTCCTCAGATCTTTGGCAGTATGCTGGAAGTCATAAAACAATAAAACACTTCAAGACAATACAGAAAGTTCAGTAGTTCTAGATTGTGTCTCATTACTGCATTGAAACTGAAAGATATAATCTTTCATTGCATAGTAATAAAGTAGTTTAATTTCAGCTATTTTTTTCTAAAGTTAACCTCCTCTATTCCAATTTCCACTGTTAAAAATTTATACATTTAAACAGTTACAAGTGTATATACATTTCTGTTCTCTTCCAGCAGGACACACTGTGGATACATCTTTAAGCTCAGTACTTTACAAACACTTTTCAACGCACATGTCTGCACAAACAAGTTTGATATACACATAACATACAGTTACAGTTACATCTCCCTTTGTCACACTTCTATATAAATCCTGTTGATATTCACAAATGACAAATAATTATTTACAAAATTCCAGGTAGCTGGACTGGCAGTATCTCCTTTTTTAACATATATTACATACTTGGACCAGAGGACACAGCCATTTTATTGGTCAACTAATTCAACTTGAACTTCACCCCCCCCCCCCATCATCCAATATTCTCAGATTAAATACCTGCATCTATAACCCTTTCAAATCTCTTAACAGTTTCTCAAGTCACTACCTAAGGCCAAGACCATAATGTCTATTAGGATTGGATAACACACCAGACTACCTACTGGTTAGTCTGAAACATGACTTGTTTAACCCCCATATAAAAGCTATTCAATATTAATTTCAAAATAGGTTTGTGATGGATGAATGAAAGAGTGCAATAGACATTCCTTTGTTTGAAAGTGGGACTTTAATGGGCTCAGGCAATTATAGACACACAAGCCTAACCAGTCTCATCTGGGAACCTCTGTTAACAATGGATTGTCCCTTGATCACCACATATTCACTATTGTAAGGAAATCCCTTTTCACTGTACAGCTTATAGTTAAAGGTATAGCATCTAGATCTAGGCACAATTCTTCCACTCTACTTGGCACTCATTAGGCCAATCACTGAGCATAATGCCCCTTTTGGTATGTACCTGTCCGAACACTTGTCGCAAGTGGATGCCATCTAACCCTCGAACATTTAGGAATTATTCCAAAGCAAACCTCATACTACTGAGTCATCATAAAATTTACATCCTCCAAACCATGGGAACTTTGTTACCAATATGGAATTGTTCACAGAAATCCTATACCATCATGTAAACAGCTGCATTGTGGCAAGTATTCCTTGTGGATACAGCTGCATTGAGGCAGCTGTACCCACAATGAATAAGCATATAACTAACTCAAACAACTAGCCATCCTGATGGAATCCCAATATCAGCAAGTTGTATAACAAAAGGAAGAAATTCATGGCCAAAACTAGGAAGCAGAATACCCTGCAAGGTGAGAAGCCCCTCAAACTAAATAAACAGCTCAAAAAACTTATCAAGTCCAGCAAAGCTAAATTTCAGGTAAAAATAGCCTCAAAGGGAAAGGAAAACCACAAGGTCTTCATCAGCTTTGTCCTCAACCTTGAAGGGTAACACACAATAGTGTGCTGAAATAATTGTAAATGGAACCACCTAGAAGGAATCAGAGGATATAGCAAACCTACTGGTTGATAAATATAGTCCTAATATTAACCCTTCCTCCCCCCCAATAACAGAGACCATAACTGCTGTGGCTGTGAATGGTGAACAAGTCTTCAGTGCACTCTCCAAGGTAATGAATACTGCATCAATGGGCCCTGATAATATACTGGGATGCCTCCTGAATAGCATGGAACATGAGCTATCAAGCTGTCTAAAATCAGTGCTCAGCATTAACCTCTTAACTGGTTTCATGCCTAGTGAATGGAGGACTGCAACAGTTAATCCTCAGCACAAGTTCTGATCTGGATAACTACAGACTCAGACGTCTGACAAGTCTTGTATGTAAATCCATGGAGAGAATTATCATGGATATTTTAAATAAAGGCATAGGATAGGAAACCTTCATACATTGGATCCAGCATGATTTGGTTTCATCAAAGACAAATCATGTATGATCAACGTGGTGGATTTTTTTTTTTTTGAGAAAGTACGAAAGCTATGGATGAAGGCAAAATGGTACACACTGCCTATCTTCACCTGGTCAAATCATTCAACACTATTCTCTGTTCAGGAATCATAAACAAAATCATGTAGTTAGGAGTAAACCTATATGGATAGGTATTTATCACAGAGAATAACATTCCTACTGAGCAGTCTTTCATACCATGTAAAGCAGAGTACATCTTTTACTCTTCAGATGTAATCTGGATGTATGGATGGGTATCTGCAAATTCACCCCAGTTCAGCACCACTGGTTCTAAGTGAGGTGTCAGATATGTAATTACCCCAACATACACTTGCTGCCATCATTAAATATTCCTATCCAATAATTATAATTGGAATGCAAGGTTAAGCTTCTTAAGATCCTCAAAGATCAGTAACTTAGTAGCTGCAACAGTGGTCATGAAATCCCTCTATCTGGCATAGCCGACTGCACAGGGTATTTTCTTTATTTCCAAGGAAGTCCTTACCCCTCCATATTCTGCACTAATCAGACCCTAAAGGTTCCTGACAAAAAGGGTCTTTGGCCTAAAGGACCTGAGCTAGCAAGAGAGATGAGCCTGTTATCTTAAATCATGGCTTAAAATACAAAAACAGGAGTGGTTTTTAATACTGATCTTTTATATTTAGAAAGTTAATGGAATAATAGACTTAGTGAAGTATATGACATCTGAAATTCAAATATGCCTTTATTTAGTGACTGCAATCTACAACAAAATTTCCAGAAAACTGCAAAGTTTAAGGAAAAAACATACCAGAAATATAATGCACCGTGACATTCTGCAAGTTCAGTGTCTGTGGAGAGATATGGGGCAAAGCAAAAAAAATGTAGTACAAATGTGCAGCATCAGGAATAGATAGGAACCTTATGTACTACACTTATTAGGACAACAGACTTTGCATTTGCATGTTTTTTGAAGGATATGAACTCTGATACTCTCTTGTCTGTCATCATTTAGTCACTTGTTTAGTCCTGAACACTTTGCCAAAAAAAGACTTACATTTTATGAACATACTAACATATGAAGCAAAATCTTGGACAGTTGAAAGCCATAGGACAAAGCCCATAAGGTAGCGCTGGACAAAGTTTAAAAATTAGAAACGTCTGAAATGTGTTCTTATCTTATGTAACAAAGTTCCATGCTGAATATTAAGTTTTGCATTACAATACATTTTCTGAATGTTGTGAACTCTGAAACTCAAATATCTGTCTGAGTATTACTACACTCAATAGCTAGGTATAACGTCATAAATGTTTACAAGAAACAGAACAAAAATATTATCAAAACTATCTAGATTGCCCCACCTGCAGCAACCCCCCCCCCCCCCCCCCCAGCAGCAGCATGCTTCCCAGCCATTCTGGTGTCCCATTACTTGGCTATTTCTCCCCAGTTAAAATAAACGCTATTCAAACCTGTCAGTGTGCATACTGTTTTCTTATTTACTTCTATAATGATTGCAGATATTGAAATAACATAGCACAAACACTGATAGCCATTTGCTAAGCAAACAATGCAGTTTCACAATGAAAACAGACTTAGTATGAGCAATAAACTTCTCTGCCCTTGAAACTCACATTCATTGAAATGGCATGAAAATCCACATACAAAACAAATGCATCTGGCCAGTGGAGGATTATGTTTACCTTTGGGCTGCTTTCAAATCATAGGCTCTTTGCACACATTTATAGGGCCATGCATCAATGTATGCATTCTTTGATTCACCTTCCTGATTGTATTAAATTATATTCCTTGTATTATATAACACCACTTGTTAGAATGGTGTTTTAAATTTGTTGTATCGAACATTCTTCTAATAAGCAATGAAACAAAATACATAAAGCAAAAATGACAAAACTACCTATTTCAGAAAATTTCAGCCATGAAAAGCCACTCTGTCATTACAATCCACCAATATCACTCAATAAGCACAATCTCTGCAGAAATAAAAGTCATTCAAATAATTCCATATTAAAGATATCTGTAACTAATAAGGAGGTTGCTACTGGCAAATAACTTTACATTTCAATGTTTCATCTACAAATTCCATGCCTGCTGCCCTTGAACAATTAATTGCCTATGTTACATTAAAAGATGGTAAGCTGGTAATATTGTGTAGAAAAGAAGCTAGCAAGTTAAGCTGATGCCAGGCAAGCAAGCACGGTAGATCCAAATAAAAATAGCCAGCACCCAGGAGAATCTAAAGTTTATAACTTTATTGTAAACTGAAACTAGACCGGTTTCAGCACAAGGCTTTCTTCAGTAGTACATTTAGAATGTTACTGAGTCAAAATCTTATTGATGAATACTGTTATCTCATTTCTAATGTGGATATTTTTCATGGTTTGTTATGAACCTTTTTTGTCTTTTTAATCACAGGAAATTATGTCATAACATCCACTAATTGAAGCTATTTAAGATTTTGACTCAGTAACATTCTAAATGTACTACTGAAGAAAGCCTTGTGCTGAAACCGGTCTAGTTTCAGTTTACAATAAAGTTATAAACTTTAGATTCTCCTGGGTGCTGGCTATTTTTATTTGGATCTACCGTGCTTGCTTGCCTGGCATCAGCTTAACTTGCTAGCTTCTTTTCTACACATTACCTACTGTTTTGCTGGCTGTTGGCATTTGGAGAATCTACCATTTGGGTCGCCATCTTCTGTGTCTGTAGTCGAGGATTTTCGCTGGACACAGGGTTTGCTTTATGGCTTGTTAACTGTTTATTTGGAACATATTCAGCTTTGTATAAGATTCTTGATGGGGAAAATCGTTTTTGATGTCAGACTTTGTTTCTGAGATGCAGCTTGGCTACACACTTGGTCACTACACTTTGTACGTGGATTCCAGTTGTGAGCGTTTATAACTAATGGGATGTTTTACCATTTATTCTTTTTTCTACATTTTTCAGCTTTTGCAACTGCTGGGTCGTCGAGGCAGTGTATTTTTGTCCATTCTAACTTCAGACATACATTGGGGCCATTTATTTGTGGTGCTTGTTTGCGTATGTTGTTATCAGCGACATCGTGTCTTGGGCCAGCAGGATACCTTATGTTTTACACTTGGATGTGTCCCACCCGGGAAGTCTACAATATATTACAGGTACTGTGTTGTTTATTTTTTGATGACACACAGAATGGACTATATTACTAATATTAGTGGTGTAACTATCAGTGCTGCAAGTATTTCCAGTGCGTGTTCTTGGGGGTCAACGAGATAGCGTTTTTTCCATTTGGGCCCAACACTTTCAACTTTTGGACATTTTTCCAACTATTTTCATCTGTTGTTCGAAGGTGGATGGTATTATTGGTGAAATATGACCAAGGGCCAATATAGGAGCGTGTTGCTTTTACATTTATTGAATTTTGCTTCACCTTATTACCAACGGTCTATTGGAACACTGTGTTGGCGCTAGGATTTCTGCATATGTCATAAGAACTTTTATATTAGATACTTATACACTTTGTGACATGGATGGTCAGTGTTACAGTATCTTGTGTTTGGACTCTATATCTTTTTGAGTTTTTGGACATCTTATTTAATGGAGATTGGTGATGTTTTTATATGTATAGCAACATTGGTTATATAACATCTAGGGCTAGCAATTCAGTTTGCTCACATATTCTCTTAAAATCTTTGCCTTTTTGGGCAATCTATGTTATTCAGATACTGTGATTTAACTTTCCCAAACAGACTACTGGACTATTACTTTGGTGTCAATAACATCTATATATGTGCTTCATGCATTCAAATATTAGATGTTTGAATGTGGTTCTACAATTGGTGTTATTACATCTAGGTTTAGTCTAACAGTATAACTATTATTGGATTATCTTAACTTTTAGGTATTGTGGTCATGTTTGTTCAACAATTTAGCTCACTACAATACTACACAGATTGAACTCATTGGCTACTTCGGTTATGTGTCCATTATGTCTTTGCCATTGTTGAATGACATAGATGGCAGTACATTGCTAGATATAGTGATTTGATCTTTTTCAATTACTAAAGAGACTATTGGACTATTACTTTGGTGCCAATAACATTTATATATGTGCTTAATACACTTAAATATGAGATGTTTGAATGTGGTTCTATAATTGGTATTATTACATCCAGGTTTAGTTAAATAGCATAACCATCATTGGATTATCTTAACTTTCAAGTATTGTGATCCTGCTTGGCTACATATCTGGGTTGTGACTTGGATTATTGATATTTTTTCGAGAATATTATTTGATCACAGGCTACAATTAGCTGCAACATTATTATTTTTTATTTTGATTCTGCTTCCTTCATATTTGTAAGGCTATTTCTACATATTGCATACACCTTTTGTGTCCCTTAAGAGTCTTGGGAATTCTTTTGCCATTTTTGAATGACATAGAGGGCTGGACATTGCTATATATTTTGTATTGAATACCCTATTGACTATTATTGTACCATTTTTGAATAAGTATTTATATTTTAGTCATGAAAATTTGATGTTCTAATAATTTTGGATTATTTTTATCCCTGTATACAATAAGGTGAACACTCTTGTAGATTTTCATGATTTTATGAGGTACATGTGTATAAGCTTTGTTATGCAATACACCAATATACTTTTCAAATATGCTTTATTATTACTCAGCTCCTCTGAGTACTTTGGCTTCATAGTTACATCTTCACAATTGACTGGTTCATTATAATTTCATAGTACCAGTTGTTGACCTTATAGACATTATCACTTGGTGACACTGAATGGTCACTATTGCCCTTTAGGTCCCATATCATTTTGGCTTTGTCACGATAGATAAACCACGATTTTGATTACCTCTAGCCACTTATATGACCTGACATATATTCACTATAAATAGAGATATATGAACCTGGCTTTATACTTTTTTTCATTTGATTGCCCAGACCTGCACTCTTCTGTGATTCATATTTATTATTGTTCAGATTTGATATCCTTTCCTAATTTGCTCTTACAATCCAGTTTATCTTCCAGTCCGGATCATATATTTTTCTTTCTCTCAGTCTCAGCAACTCATTGTCATGGATCTCCAAAAATTATTATCTGGTCTATGCTCCGATAAGGATGATCTAAAAATTTTTGGAATTGGCACTGATTCTACTGATATTAATAATTTAGAAACAATAGATCCAGTTGGCGGTTGCGAGAATTCTTTTCATAAGCTTGGTAAACAAATTAAAATGTTGAGAACAAACATCTGGCATCATAAATTGTTTAAAGCATACCAAGTGCAGAATATATCCCCTAGGGGATTGAGATGTAAAATTCAACCGTTGGTTGGTACACCAGATGATGCTCTGCTTAAAGAATGGCAAATAGCACAACAAGAAGCTGCTATGGCCAGAGTTAACATATTAGCATCGTTTTATGAGAGAACTGTACAAGCAAACATTTTGGAAGTAGAAAAAACTTGTAACAACCTCAAACAATTTGAGGAAAACACAAACTTCCGGGCTTGTCTGAGCAAATTATCTAAGGAAATATCTACTTTGGAAAACAACCTTAAAAGCAAAAAATTGCACAAATTTGCCCGAGATAAGGAGGATTATGAGAAGGGCAGACAATTTGAATCACAGAAGGGTGTCAGGTTTGCTCAGGGCACTAAGAATGTCTCTTTAGTACATAAAAAAAGACCCAGGTCCATTTTGAAGACAGGAACAGGTTACATTACATCTGGTGAGGAATCCTCTACTACAGACACAGACACACTTAGTATTGGTGATACTAAGGGGTAAGAAACACCGAGCAGGCAGGAAACATAGGGGTCACAAGCTTAGAAGAACTATTCATGTCAATAGTGAAATAAATGAACAATGTACCAATGTTTTAAACATTTCAAAACATGTCTTATCTGATGATCAACACTCCTTACTGAATAAAGGCCTTGGTTTTATTCCCGGTTTCTTTATTGATGAAAGTTCCTTAGTATCTGATACTATAGAGTTCTGTAGAAAGATTAACCTCAAAATATTTTTGACACTCAAAGATCATCTGGTTTTAGATTTCACAAATCAACATTCAACCCTCCGATGGATAAACATGTTGCTGTTTTTCAGCAGGCAGTCATCAAGGATATACACTTTCATTTTAGTTCTACAGATATTATGAGGCATAATCTATCGCAGAAGGAACAACTAGCTCTTACACAACTTAAAAACAACACAGATATTTTTATTATTCCTGCTGACAAAGGGGGTGCGGTTGTTGTTATGGACAATGATTATTATCAAGGTGAAGGCTATAGGCAATTATCTAACCATCATCATTATATGAAAATGGATATTGATCCCACACCCGTTTTTCAACTAGAAATCAATCAGTTTTTGGAACAAGCAGTGGAAGCTGGGATCATTTCAGATAAAACCAAAACTCATTTGATGGTTAAGGACCCTGCCAAACAATACCTTTATCTACTACCAAAAATTCACAAATCCATTCAGCAGCCACCCGGTAGACCAATTGTATCTGGTATCGGCTCACTTACGGAACCCCTATCTGTTTTTCTCACAGAGAAATTGAAACCATTATTATCACATATTCGTGCTAGAATACAGGACACTACTGAATTCCTGCAGATAGTTACGGAATCACAATTGGACCCGGAATGGTTTATGTGCACTTTAGATGTAACATCTTTATATACCAGTATTCCGCACTGGGCGGGTCTCATGGCCTTGGAGTTTTGGCTAAACAAATCTAATTTATACCCTCCGGGAATTAATATATTATTAGTATGTATGGCTGAACACATTCTGACGAAAAATGTGTTTTATTTTCAAAAAGACTGTTATTGGCAACTTCAAGGCACGGCCATGGGTGCATCATTTGCACCCATCTATGCAGACCTTTTTATGGGTTATATAGAAGAACATATTATATATGATCCAATGCATAATATATACCTACCGGAAATTGACATATGGAGAAGATACCTGGACGATTGTTGGTTAGTATGGAAGGGAGGTAATGAATATCTCCAGGAATTTATTGAGTATCTTAATGGGAACATCTGGGGTATCGAATTCACTGAGGAACATCATCTGAATGAAATTAATTTTTTGGATGTTCATCTAACAAGACAATCGGATAATACACTCAAAACATATGTTCACAGGAAATTCCCACAATACAATACTCTTTTGCATGCAGAAAGTTTTCATCCTAAACACATCACTAAAAATATACCAAAATCTCAGTTTCTGTGGATCAAAAGAATATGCTCTTCTGAGGATGATCTTATCAAACATCAAACTGATTTAACCAACAGATTTTTGTCCAGGGGTTATTCCCCACAGATTATCAATTCAGCAGTCCAATCCAGCAATATGGAATCCAGAGATTCCCTTTTACAATATAACAGAGGACAAAGAGACAATGGTTCTGATTTATGTAGATTTGTTACTACCTATGGCAGGAACAGCAGGAATTTGATCAATATTATTAACAACCATTGGAATATACTCAATTCGCACCCCATTTTGGAAGATTATTTAGGGGAACGATGCTACTTTTCATATAGAAAGGGCAAATCGCTTGGCTCCCTATGTTCTCATTACAAAAGAACAAGCCCGAAGGATGACAATCTCACACAAAGGACACTTACGGGGGACAAACTGATAGGCATTTATCCTTGTGGCCACTGCAGTTTTTGTAGTTACATTTTTAAAACCACTAGTTTCACCAGTAAAAATACTGGACAAATTCATAATATTGAATTTTTTGGTAATTGTAGTTCGGACTGGATAATATATCTTGCCACATGCACATGTCAGGCCTTTTACATTGGCCAAACATCCAGACAGTTTTGTATAAGAATCTCTGAACATCTGGAGGACATCAGGAACCAGAGACTAACCAATGCACTATACAGACATAAAACCAAACATTCCACTGCCAAATTTTCATTTACCATTATTGATCGTATAACTGGTAATCGATCATTCAAAGTAGGGTGGCATGATATTTTGAATCAAAAAGAAAAGAGGTGGATTATTAAACTTGGGGGGCTTTTACCTCCGGGATTGAATGATAAATTATGATTCTCAAGCATCTCTCAGTTACACTATATATTTTTATATTTTTATGCATTTACCCCATCTTTTTCCACTTTAGCTAATTCATGATGATGCTTCTAGTCAAATTGTGCACTTATATTCTTTGAGATACTATTATGTACTAAACTTTTTTCTTTTTCTAGCAAACTCATCATGATGCTTTTCATATTTACATTATAATGCTCTTTATTTTCAGGCATATTAACAAAAATGTAACATCTAGAGCTGATGAATACTGTTATCTCATTTCTAATGTGGATATTTTTCATGGTTTGTTATTAACCTTTTTTGTCTTTTTAATCACAGGAAATGATGTCATAACATCCACTAATTGAAGCTATATAAGATTTTGACTCAGTAACATTCTAAATGTACTACTGAAGAAAGCCTTGTGCTGAAACCGGTCTAGTTTCATTTTACAATAAAGTTATAAACTTTAGATTCTCCTGGGTGCTGGCTATTTTTAAGCTGGTAATATTGCAATAGGAAATGACTGACAAGCCAACAACAAGTTCATAGTTAGTAGGCATCACATACAAAGGAGGACACACTCAGGAGTGTAGTACCCCTATCCCCCTTAAAATGCACCAAATAATTGGCAATCAAAATGACACTCCAATATCAGCACTCCATCTACATGGTGTGGGAGTAGAATCCACGGCTTTCTGCACCAAAGACAATTATGCTACCAACACTGCTTTCAAATTCTACAACATAAACAGTGGCTGCCATTTGATAAACAAAACAGTTGCACATTGAAAACAGACTCAGCATGAGCAACAATAAATTTATCTTCCCTTGAAATTCACAATTATATGAAAATGAAATGACACTCAATCTCTTGAAAATGCACTGAAACTCATAATTCCCTGAAAATGTACTGAAACTCAAGTCACAATTCCAATTAGAGTTTTTAAGTTCAGGTTTGTTTTCCAATAATACTACTAGTTTACTTATGGAAATGTTAGATGTTATTTTGAGCTACAACTACTTCAAGTTTAAAGATGATTTTTTCCATCAAAAAATGGAGTAGCAATGGGTGCAGCGATGGCACCCAGTTAGGCCAACATTTTCATGAATGTTTAGGAGAAAAAACATATTTTGATTGATACATTCAAAAACAATATATGTTGTTACAAATGCTTTATAGATGATTTGTTTATTGCTTGGAGAGGGGGGTTGGAGTCCCTTGAACCTTTCTTGCTTTATATAAACAGGGTTTGTACATATTAGAAATTTACTTCAGTTTTGAATGACAAAAGTATTTCATATTTGGATGTAGTAGTGTATAAAGAAAATGTCAAGTTAGCTACTAAAATTAACATAAAGAATGTGCAAAACAATGCATATCTACACTTTTCAAGTATGCATCCCAGATACATGAAAGAAAATATTGTTAAGGGTCAACTGATGAGGGCACTTCAACTTACTTTAGATGATGATGATGATTTTATTAAAGAGAGCAAAGCTATATGTAACAAGTTTGTAGCTAGATGCTGTTCAAATGAATTAGTGAGAAGTAAACTTAGTGAAGTCAAAAGAACTAGAGAACATTTAGAAGTTTTTTTCTAAGAAATATATCAACAATGACTTTGGAACTGCTATGCAAATATCGAATAGTGTAGATTCGGAAGCCATCAAACAGATTATTAGAACAAATTGGAAAATTTTGAAGAGCAGTGAAGAAGTACTAGAAGCAGTTGGTAATGGTCCATGCTTTCTGTACAAAAAGGGAAAGAGTTTTAAAAACTTTTTCCAAAGCAGTTTGAATCCCAGGTCTTTTAGTACAAGAGGCAGGATGGAAAAATGTTTGGCATGCAATTTTTGTGATTTACTTTATGAAGGGGTCAGTGAAATTGTTATTAATGATGTAAACATATATGTCAACAAGGTTTACACATGCAAATCAAAGTTTGTTGTTTATCTAATTGTATGTCAGTCTTGCAATGCATTCAGTGTTGGCCGTACTAGTAGGGAGCTGTTCAAAAGAATGTATGAACACAAAAGAGCTGTGGAAACTGGCAATGAAGCTAATGCTTTAGGTAAACATTATAAAATGGGGGGTTGTAAAATCAATTTTAAATTGTTGGTTTTGGGAAATATTGCTAACTATGAGATCAAGTTGAATGCTGAGGAGGAGTGGGATGGTTGGAATATACATGGCAGGTTAAGTTGAATGCCTGCTATCCCCTTGGGCTAAACAACAGAGAAGATTTTGTAGCCTATATGAGAAAGAAAGGGTTAAGACATTAATTGGGAATGTCATGTAATGATATCTTTTAGTATTTAATGAATGAAGTGAGAGGTTTTAATTCAGTCTGAAGAAGTCTTGTTTATGAAAAGACGAAAGCGCTTACTGGATTTTTACTGAATTTCTGCATTAAAGCACAGTTTGTTTTTTCACTGAGTTTATTATTTTTATTTTTATCAGTTATTTGGTATAATACGTTTTAAAGTGAAACTCACAATTCCGTTGGCAGTCTGGTAGTTGGTATAAAGGATTCAGGCTCTTGTCTCCTGTAACCAACTTACAGGGTCAAGCCTGATCAAGTTAATTGACTAACCTGCCCTTCCCCCAAACTAGGGTATTATAAGTTCATAGGTTCATAGGTAGGTACTAGGCTATCGGCCCAAGGGCCTACATAAGCCTAGCCAACAAGGTTCCCTGGCTGATGCCACCCAAGAAGGTTATTTTCCTGTGCCACTGTCGAGCAGAGACACAGAAGTGATCCCTGGGGTGTATTTCCTATTTCCCATCCACTCATCAAGATTTTTCTTGAAGTGTGCTAATGAAGAACTTTGCTTGACATAGATGGGTAGCTTGTTCTAGAGTATAGGAAGTCTCTGGGACAGGAATCTATCCCCAGTGTGTCCTGTTTATTATGGTGACAAGGTTTAGGTCCCTAGAGCATGTAGCTTGGAGGGACTGGGATTTCTTTATGTGTAGCATGTCCAACAGCTCTGGGTTTGACATAGCTTTATATGTTAGGCAGAGATCACTTTGGAGTAGGCGATATGCTACGGAGTAAAGTTGGAGTTTTTCGAGGTGGTCAGTGTAGGGCATTTGTTTGAGGTCAGTAATCCTCTTTGTGAGGTAATTCTGTGGCCTTTCCAGCTGCTGCAGATGTCTTGTAAGGTACATCCCAAACTGGGTGTTGTACTCTATAATGGGTCTAATGAGTGTCGAGTAGAGGGGAACAATGACCTCTTTTTTCCTGGATGAGAACCCTTTTATGATGAGGTGTGCCATGTAGAAGGACTTCCTGTCTACTGTGGCGATGTGACTATCAAAGGAGAGACTACTGTCCACCTGGGTCCGAAGGTCTCTTATCACATATTCGGTGTTAAGTAGATTGCTGCCTATGTGGTAGTTCATGGGTACAGAGTTTTTACCAAAGGGGATGACACTGCACTTTTTGGCATTGAGCTTGAGGCCATGGCTCTGACACCAGGCATCTGTCTCAAAGAGGCCCTTCTGTAAGATATCCACATCATTTGGGGACTTGACTATGGCTCCTAGTTTGCAGTCATCTGCAAACTTCATTAGCCAGGGGCCTTCTGTGTTAGCCTGTACTTCAGAGAAGTAGATACCAAACAGGAGAGGTCCCAGGAAGGAACCTGTGGTACTCCACTTGTCACTGCTTTGACTTCAGATTTGAAGTCTGCAACTTTTACAGTGTGGGCTCTGTCAGTGAGCCAGTTGGCAACCTATCTTGTCACGTAGGGATTTATACCTAGTTTAGTGAGTTTAGCTATAATTCCAGAATGGGGGATGGAAAATACCTCCATACCTCTCAACCTCTTAGCATAAGAAATCTGGACAAAGCCTAAAATAATGGGGGGACAAAGTTCCCAAAATAGGGACAGATTTTAAATATTGCCCTTACAGACTTAGAAAGTTGCTAGAATAACAGCATTTGTCTTAGAATGCATTTTCTAAAGGAAATGAAGTCTGAAACTCAAATGTATGACATGATTTAGTTATCGCAATCCTCAGTGATTTGTCAGAAAGCCATAACTATTGAGGAACAGGCTAAAAATATAAGGCATAAATCAGGCCATTCTGCACAAATCTGGACAGTTGAGAGGTACGCATATCTCTCAATCTCTTAGTGCAAGAAATTTGACAAAGCCTGAAATAATGAAGATACATTAGCCAAAAATAGGGATAGATTTTAAATAGTGCTCCTTTTAACTTAGAAAGTTGCTAGAATAACAGGATTTGTGTTAGCACATATTTTCTGAAGGATATGAAGTCTGAAACTAATATATATGTCATTATTTACTGACTATGATTTGCCAGAAAACCACAAACTTTATGAGAAACAGGCCGAAACTATTAGGCTAAATCTGGACAGTTGAGAGATATGTTAAACACAAACACACACACACACACACACACACACACACACACACACACACACACACACACACACACACACACACACAACACCTGCCTTCTCTGACATAGCAACACACACACCTATTCTCTCACATAGCAACACACACGCACACACAAACACACACACACACACACACACACACACACACACACACACACACACACACACACACACACACACACACACACCACTTACTTGTTTCCTTCTCTCTCAGTGGAATGGCTATTTTAAATTTCCCACGCAAGAGTGAAATAAGTTTTATCAGCGTTTGATGCATGTAAGGCCCTCCTTAAAGGAGAAGACACTGTCATCACAGACAGACAAAATGATTTTTTTGTTGTTGTCTAAATTGTTGGCCCAGGTGCAGCTGTAAAAGTGGGTGGGCACTCACACCTCTTCACCCCATGGTTCCGGCTCCCTTGTCTTTAGCTTCGTCCCCTGGATCCTAGTGCCTGCCTTTGCTACCCCTCCACACAAGCACTGTAATGAAGTGCATACACTGAGTATACCTCCTGACATCATTGGTTACCATGAAGTCTGCGATGTTGACCAGCTATGGCAATTTCATGAAGCAGGAGTCAGTGAACATAACTTCTGATGGATTAATTGTATGATGTTGTCGTGCTGATGAATAGTAGTTT
This sequence comes from Protopterus annectens, assembly GCF_019279795.1. Taxonomy (NCBI): domain Eukaryota; kingdom Metazoa; phylum Chordata; order Ceratodontiformes; family Protopteridae; genus Protopterus; species Protopterus annectens. The sequence goes on from NC_056733.1 coordinate 272,211,718, forward strand.
GATGAATAGTACATTCAGTTCTTGCAAATAGATCTCTTTTGAAGTTCCCACTAATTTGTCAAAAGCAAATTACTGGAGTGGGCTTTCAGGCTAAGCAAGGTATTCTGAACTTCATCTGTTTGAAAGTTACTAACTCACTCAACACTATGCTTTCAGTAGAACCATCAGTGGAATGACTGTGGTATGCGGGCTAAGAAAGAATTCATCTTTGCATTGACTTATGGTGGCAGATTATATTTCTCCATCTATAGAAATAAGCTAACTATCTATGTAATATTTCATTTTATCACAGTTTTTTCTCTTTCCTTTACTTTCAGAGCCAGTGGTCATTACATAAGTCACTTTCCCCTTACATAGCAGGAGCTTTGCCACAAGGCACACCTATACACAAGTTTTCAATGTGAATATTGTCACTGTGCAGTGGAAGCAAGTTTAACACGAAGAGCCTTTTTTTTATATTAACTTTAACTAGTCAAATATGGGCCTGATTTGTACTGAAAAGTTTCTGTGGCATTCCCCCAAAAGGAATAGTCCTTGCACCCTAGGGAACCACTTGTCAAAATATGTTTTATTATTGACCCTTCATTTGTTCCCAAATAGTTATATGCTCCCTCCTGAACAAGTTCTTTTATATCACATTCCTGTCCAAGGTTGATCATTTTTGGGCAATTCAGCTTTCCTACTGTAAATGTCACTTTTGCACATTTATCAAAACCAGATGCCATTATTATGACATCTGAGAAAGTTTTAATTATTTGTAATAGTGCTTTCAGGTGCTTGCTTGATAAGCAATAATGTTCTGAATCATCCACAAAAGGGGGATGAGATGTCATTGGACAAGACTGTTGTTTGGAAGTTAAGCTACAACCATAAACCAGTCTGTTAAGTAGTTTAATGGGGTAAGGTCAAGCCAAAACAGCAATGGCAACAAATAATCACCCTGAAATACCCTTCCCAACTGGATATTTAACCCTGAGATAATAATTTGCCATTTATCATGACTCAGTTGAAGTGCTTTACCACTGTCTCAAAGTTACTGGTATGTAATTTATCAATACATGGTGTATCTTATCTGTATGCATTCCATAATCCATTAATGTGGTGTGCTGTTAAATGCTTTTTATAATCTTTTCATGCAAACAAAACTTATTCTGCCGTTTTTACAGTTCAGTGTGATGTCTTTGTCATGTGATTTCCTTTGCTACCTTTTTAGCTCTATTGCCATGACTGATTTTGTGACTGTATAATTACTACTCTCTGAGCATAGTCAAAGTATGCTGGCGGTGGAAGGAGGGAGGGACTGCTTCATCCTGAGGTTGTGCAGGAGCAGAGCCAGATTTTATTTAGGAAGTCTTTTAGCAGTTGTTTGAAATTGGAAAAAGTAGAGGTATATCTAATTTGCAGTGGGATAATAGTCCATATTTTAGTGACAGAGTATGAGTACAGACTTTGTCCAGAGGATTTGTGGAGTTTATATATGCTGAGAAGATGTTCATTAGATCAAAGTAGTTTGTTAGGATAAAAGGAATGGAGAATGGTAGTAAAAGCAGGACAGTCATCGGCTTTGCAAATAATGTTGTGGGTGGAGATAAACTGTTTGTAATTTAAGTGGTGAGGCAGTTTGAGCCATTTCAAAGGCTTAAGGGTGATACTGCCTATAGTTTATACATTAAAATGTTAGAAGCAGATATAGGAAAGGCTGTGCCACTAGGGAGAGATGGTTCCTGGCACACTTGTTTCAAATGTATGGCTCCATTATGCAAAAGAGTCTGTGGAGTATTGGACTTGAAGGCCTGGCAGTGTTCCTCAAACATTCAACCATAATATTTGTGAGTCAGTTGATACAGTGTATACTAGAGGTATCAACAGCACACCTAACAACCTATGTGTACCATTCTAGTTCAGGCTTCAAATGGTATTTTGTTTGCCCTGTAATCACAAAGCTATCTGTATGTGTCACCTAACATCTGATTTTATTTTGGATATAAGATACCCAATTGTTGTAGTTACATTTTAATGTATATTCTCACAAAATCCTCCTTTTATCCTTTGTCGCAAATATAGGCTAGTTTCATTCAGATGTTATCTGCAGCCTGATTAGAACACATAGGTGCAAAACCCAGCCCCTGTGAACAGGCGATAAATTAGAGCTAACTCCAGGTTCCCAATCTGTGAACATTTACCTATACACATTTTTGTGGTTTCATTTCCCCAAATCTTTTGGGTTTCTAATACCATGACAGGAATGGACCCCATTCTTATGTCAAAGTATAATTAAAGATTATGCTTTTAGTATTTTTTCAATCATTAATATTAGCCAAAAGTGTTCTCAGAACCCACAATGTGCCCAGAATTGACTCCTTCTGAAGTTTATATGGAGTTACATGTATCAGTAACCTATCTAAATACAACTACAAATTATTTTTTATGAGACATATTGCTCCTTCTACTACTGGAACTGTCTGTGTATCCTTCTTCCACATTGCCCTTGTTTCTGCCTGCAAATCTTGGTATTTTATGACTTTATGTCTCTCTGTATATAACACACCGTGATCACTGGGTGTAGCAATTTCATTGATCAATGCAACTTCTGTCTTCTTTTCATGGACTACAATATCTGGTTTTCTTGCATCTATTTGTTGAATTGTTGATAATGGGTGATCCAATGTGATGTAAACTTCATAATTTTTATGATGCTTTGTGGCTCATGTGTCCAATGATTTCCAGCTACTTTAGTATTATAATATTTGTACAGTCCTCAATGCAACAGTCTTGACTTGTTATGACTTTCAGCATACAGACCTTCTGCCATTATAGTATCACACCCAGCAACAAGATGTGTGATTGTTTCCAATTCTGTTTCACAAAACCTGCATTTGTCTGTTTCTCCAATATGCTCAATGGACGTTGCAAACCAACATGTGCGTAGTCCACTATCCTTGGCCACCGATATTAACCGTTCATCATTTGGTTTAAATTCACCTCTCCTTAACCATTCATATGTCAGATCCTGACTGACATGAGGTTGTTACAGGAGCTTTCTGTACTTGCAAATATATTTATGTATTTTCCACATTTCTTGCCATCTCACCTGATCCTTCACCTTATACTCTTTCTTTTGATTTTCGGCACATTCAGTTGCTACCTGATTTTTATCTACTTCTGTTTTGATTTCCATTTTTGGTTGGCACCAATATGCTTTTGGTAAATTAAGCAGGGAAGTCATCTTAGAGTTATTTTCTTCATGTTTTAAAACTTTTACAATGTTTGAATCTTGTGAGGTCACCAGATAATTATGCAGTCATACGATTGTAGATCTATACATGTGATCAGTTTTGAGGAGGCCCATACCTCCTTCAGAACGGGGAATATATAATCTTGGTATACACTGATTTTTATAAATCATTTGAAAGGCATGAACCATTTTTTCCCGTCCAACTGATCCAATACCTTTGGGACCATTCAATCACCTCAAAATTGTAACTTAGAACAGGAAGACTAAATTGGTTTATAGCTTGGACTTTGTTAATAGATGTCAGGGCTGTTTTCAGTATTAATTTTAGTTTTCTAAAACATACCTTATTAAGTTTTATTCACATTTGTTCATGTTTCATTGTCAGTCCTTCATCAATCCCCAAATATTTATATGCCCCTTCTTGCTCAAGTTCTTTTATATCACATTATTGTCCAAAACTCATGTTTTCTTGATGCTATAGCTTTCCTACTTTAAAGGTTGCTGTGACGCATTTATCAAGACCAAATGACATTCTTATATCATCTGAGAAAGTTTTGACCACTTGCAGTTGTGCTTTAAGTTCCTCATCCAATGAACTATACAGTTTTAAATCATCCACAAAAAGAAAAAGAGAAGTCTTTACAATTTGCTGTTTTCTCTGAGCCAAATTGTAACCATGACCTAATCTGTTAAGTTGACAGCTTAATGGATTACGAGCAAGACAAAAGTGCAACAGTGACTAAGAGTCACCCTAGAAGAGTGCCCTTTGAATTTCTATCACTGGAATAATAATTTGTCCTTTATCATGGTTTAGCTGCAATGTGGTTTTCCACTGTTTCATGACCACTGTAATGTAATTGATCAGTACAGGGTGCATCTTATACATTTCTAAGCACTTTGTTATCCATGAATGTGGGATGCTGTCAAATGCTTTTTAGTAGTCTATCCATGCTATACTGAGATTCTTTCCCTTTTTACAATACTCCATTATGACTTTATTTAGCAACACATGATCCTTTGTTCCATATGACTTTCTTTTGTTACCCTTCTGTTCTATTGTCGCGATTGAGTTTTCTTCTAAATGACTATACACTCTGTCAGCATCAATTCCAATGTATAGTTTATACATTGTCGGAAGGCAAGTTATCGATCTATGGTTTTTAGGATATCTTGCAAGTTAACTCTTGAGGAGCAGTATGATTTTTTCTTTTGTTAACCATGTCGACATCTGTTTGAGTTGCACACATAAACAGTTCTTTTAGCCAGAAGTTAGGAACTGCATCTGGGCCTGGAGCTTTTCATAATTTTTCTCTAGGTGTTCCTTCTACTCCTTTATTATCTTGTACATTTGAACTTCTTACTGTTTATTTTACTACTTTTATCCATTCAGCATCTTTGTTATAGTCCACAGGATCTTTCATAGATATTTCTCCAAAATGTCCCTATTTCTTGTTGTTGTTTTATTTTTTTTTTTGGGGGGGGGGTATTTCTATTCCTTGTGCCTTTTTTCCCAGTTCTGTATAAAACTTTTTTGTGTTATCAATGAATTGCTTATTTTGTACTTTTTCCTTTATATGTATTTGCATGTCTTCTAAGTCTTTATGCATGTGCTGATATCTTTAGTTTATGATTTGCAATAGTGCATGATAGAGCCTGGTCTGTTCTGATACTGAATTTTGTTTATATCACGTCTATCTTTCTAAATATTTTTGTTGATCTGTTCCCTATTCTGTACTCTTCTAAGAGTGATACGTTTGTCTTAACTGCATTATAGTTCTCTATAGTCAACATTTCCATGATGAGAATTGATTTCTCCCCTTCCTTTCCCTTACTGCCCTGTGTTTTTGTGTTAAGAATTTATCTGTTATTAATTTAGCTGCACAGTTATATATTCTGTTTACTTCTGTTATATTGTATGAATTTCTATGGACAGTCTTGATTACTGTGTTCATTTGTTTTATCAGACTTTTAACATTTTGGGTCTTACAGACTTTCTGTAATCTATTTCTTTCATTGATCTTAATATGTCTATCTGTCACTATTAAATCAAGAACTCTTCCGTTAGCTCATATCCTTCTAAACTAAGGGAAGATTCTTTGTTCTCCGCATTCTGTGGGCATTCTATGGAAACTTCCAAAACATCTTCCTCTGACATATTCTCTTCAGCTTCATCCTGTATCATCTGTTGCTCTTTCATGTTGAAACTCACTGGTCTATCACTCCACAACATTGGCTGCATCAGTTGACACAGTTTCCTGTTCCTTCCAACTCAGACTGAACTTCTGTACTGGTTCCCTACTGAAGGCTCCAAAGTATCTTCATATGGGAACTGGCCATTCCACTGGTTTCGCCTTAATTTGTGAACTCATTGTTTTATCATGCGGTGACATTACCAAAGTTAGATTTTCTGCACTAAATAATTTACTTCTAAGGTAGTCCATAACTTCAGCTTCTATTTCTTTATCTTTGCCATTACTAGTCCTCTACTTTCCAACTTTGTTTTCTTATTTTTGCATTGTAAATTGTTCCATATCTGGATGCCTTTGCCTATATTTATCTTCAAATATGCTACTTATTTTTGTATTGATTTATTTTGCTTTCTCATTTGTATAAATATTGCACCATATTAAATCTCTTTTTCTTTCCCATGTCCATATTTCTTTTTCAGATATCTCCTGCGTCTCCTGTTTCTCCTTGCTTGGAGGATTCATTGCTCCATTATATTGTGACATAAACTGTGTTAGACTTTCTACTAAATTCTTCACTTTCTGGTATTCTGTAACTTTAGCATCTATGTGTTTAACGTCTGCTCTGCTAATATTCTTTTCTACATTCCCTGTTTATAATCTTATTTTTTGTATTATGAAAAGTTTCCATATCTGGGTGCATTTATCTGTATTTCTCTTCAAATGCCTTTAGAGCTGCCTTTTTATATTGATTACTTTGGTTTTCTCCTTTGCATAAATATTACACCATATCACATCTCTTTTTCTTTTCCATGTCCATGCTTCTTTTTATACCTTTCAAAAATCTATAGATTTTGTTCTTTATATTTTAACTATTCATGAGACACTTTTTTTTGCAAACAGCCCAAGGTTTCTTGATCTATATAATTTTTCATGAATCTGTTGTATTAATGAATAAAAATTTGCATTTGAAGTTTTGACAGTTGTTTTCTTGTGCAATTATTTTTCTTTCCTCTAATTTCTCTCTTAATATTTTTTTGTACACCTTCTATCTGGAAATTCTAGGCTTCTTGCATAATAGTAACACTACATAATTTCTTTCTTATCATTAACAATCCACTCTGTCATCTTTATTGCTCTTTTATGGCGTATTATTTTTGTGTTTCTTGTGGACTACTATTTCCTTCTACAACAGGGAGGCTACCCCCCACCCCCCCAAGCCTGGCCTAAACCCATTGTATGAATGTTTCCATGTCTTGTGGATTTTACACTGTCGTTTATTCCAGTCCTGGTACCAGTGCATCTACCAGGAATGGACACTTTTTTTATCCTGGGACTTGTGCACCATTTGTCTTTTTATTTTTTGACCTACTTCTGTTCATGATATATGCTATATAAAATACAGTGAACTTACCAGTGTCGCCTTGGTGAGATTTTTTAAAAAGAGGGTCCAACTTGTGGAAATTCTCTCCAAGACTTGAGGATGAATCCAGCAATACTTCTCCTTTGCTTGCTGATTTTATCATCTCTCCATTCTTCATACAGATGTATTCGTATAGCTATAAACATTCTTCTTATAGACATGTGATACATTCTTCATAATGATTTCTGAACATTTACATATAAACATTTTTCATAAAGATGCAACCGTATCTAAACACATTTTTCATATAAGCATATGAACTTGTATCTATAAGCATTCTTAATTTAATCACATGAATGTATAGTTATAAACATTCTATGGATTTATATTAAGGGTTACAAGTCTGTCAGTTACCTGCATAAGGGAAACTGTCAAAGGCACTGGCCAGATCCAGTGCCTATATTTCATAAAACTGACCAAGAATAAAGAGAGAGAAGGAGGGAGAGAAGAAAAAAAAGACAAATTTATTTATTTTACATTTTGAATTGTACCTGCATTTTGCACTGTGTTATGTATTCTGCCCTCTTTGATAATTCTGTATTGCACCGGCAATGTGCATTGTATATATGAATATTTGTTTTCATGAAGCTTATCTCCCTGGGCCTCTACTGAAAATGGACATATATCCAGTTAGACTAGCCCAGTCAAGAAATGTAACATAAAAAAAAATGATTTGTACATGCACATGAATGTGGATCTGTAAACATTCTTCATATAGGCATGTGAACATGTAGCCATAAAGAATTTTCCTGCAGACACATGAACATGTACCATAAATATTCTTTGTACAGACACATAAACATATATATATATAAACATGCTTCATAAATATGTATGAACATGAATCCGTAAAAATTTTTCGTGCAGGCACATGGACATATAGCATAAATATTCTTCATGCAGATGTGAACGTGTAGCTATAAATATTCTTCATGCAAACACGTGAACATGTAGCTATAAACATTCTTCATACTGATGTGAATATGTAGCTATAAACATTCTTCATACAGATATGTGAACATGTAGATATAAATATTTTTCATACAGACATGAACATGTGGTTATAAACATTCTTCGTAGAAACAAGGGAGCAGATAGCTGTAAACATTCATGCAGAAAGATGAACATGTAGCTATAAATATTCTTTATATACACACACGTGAACATTTAGCTATAAACATTTGGCATAAAGACATGAAAATGCAGATATATGCATTCTACATGCAGACATATAAATATGTAGATATAAACATTCTTCATACAGACACATCAAGTACCGATAAGCATTTTTCACACAGATATGTGCTGGTATGATGTACTGACAAATTCATTCCTTTTTTCCATCTTTTACCTAAATGATGGGCATCAATCATTCACACTGTCCTGTCTTCAAATTCTAGGTCACCGGTAAACTAAGGTATTATGAGAAGGTATTCTATTTCTATGACACACGTCACAGGGCTAGTAAAGTGAGCATTTTTTTATGTTTTTTTTGTTCTTGTAGCTAATGTCCAACAAGTCTTTTTTTTGTTGTTGTCAACAAGTTTGAGGCTGGATGCTTCTTGGTATCGTGTTATATCATTATTAGGCTTGCTATGATTACTGTTGTGTCTAAAGTCTCTCCTATTATAAACTTAAGACTGACTTTGTGTTAATCTGTGGACATTTTGTGGTTGTGAAAATATTATTAATCACATAAACTGACCTGCTTGTTTGAAGGTTTCTTATCAGTCTGCTACTGGCAGTTTATATCAGTAGTTAGTGCATATGCTAGTAACAAAATGTACGAAGCATTTTTTTGTAACAAGTGTTAATGTTTCCTTTTGCGAATATTTGTGATTACTGCTCATCTTAATCTGCATATTAATTATAGTGTCCTTACATATCTGCTGAGATAATTTGCTACTGATACTCATTAGGGAACACAGAAGGTCATATTTTCACCTTACAGATAGTATTGTTATTTCCAGATCCCTCAGTCCTGTACTTTCAAAAGTTTATTTATGATTCTAAAATCAGGGGTTATTTGGTATTCAAATGAAGCATGCTTAACTATGGGTAGTGCTCATGGCTCTCAACCACTTAGCTCGAGAAATCTTGACAAAGTCAAAAATAATGGGGGGACAAAGGCATAAAATAGGGACAACTTTAAATATTGCTCTTATAAACTTAGAAACTTGCTGGAAAAAAAAGTTTTATCTTGGCATGCATTCTCTGCAGGATATGAAGTCTGAAAATCAGACTGCCATTGCCAGAAAACCACACATTTTGTGAGGAACAGACCAAAAATATGAGGCAAACGGTCATTCTTAGAAAATATAGACTGTTGAGAGGTATGGTATTGCTAGACACCTGCTAGATATATGAATCTCAGTAACACAGCTGTTTTTTTCATTAAAGTATTACAACTGCAAGTGATAAACTATCCGTTTTATATTAAGATTAAGATTAGATCCCAATTTTGCATTCTTTCTTTCTATTGAATGACAAGAAGATGTAAGCTGCTGAGTGTCTTTCACTTCAAGTCATGCACAGTAGCTTCTCTCAACTCAGGTCAATAAATCCATGACACCTCAGACCTGAAGGATGCAAAGCTGGAGTATAACCACTAATTGTCATATTAAAATATCCCTCGATAAGTAAAAATAATTGAGTTAAAAAATGCAGCTCAATTTCAAGAGTTTCCTAGGTGACAGACAAAGTCAGCATGACAGTTGTTCCTGACAGCAAAGAATTAATCATTCAAATTAGGTATCATTTTTTCAGGACAAAATATTCATGCTGTCCATCAGTTCCCAAAGAAACCTTTATAAAATTCAATATTACCTTAATGCATTGTAATTTTTTCAAGACATGCAGTGTATATTCTAATGGTTTAGTGTTTCAGCTTTGCCATTCAGACTGTGAGTATTTCAGAATGTGGCGTCTAGATGCTTCCAGAAAACCTCACTAATCATACCAATCAAATGTGATAATAATATGCAGCTTGTCAGTTTTACAGTACAAGTCACTTTTAGATAATTTTCTCAGTCTTTTAATGCTTAGTTTTGTGTGTGTGTGTGTATACCATAATGTAATGTTCATGTTCTAATCATGTATATATATCTATATATATATATATATATATATATATATATATATATATATATATATATATATATATATATATATATATATATATATATATACACACACACACACACACACACACACACACACACACACACACAAAAAACAAATGGTATTATTATTTCTTTTAATTAAATAAAATATAACTTATAAAATACACATGTACACATGCAGCTGTTAAATTGTTCTGAAATCAGGGTTAATTTTAAATTTTGTAAGTGATATATGTTGTTGTGTTCAAGGGTTCTTTGCTAGAATGTGTTAGGCCTGATGCTTCCTTTGTCTTCTTCAGAAAGGGTCGGATTGTTCATTCAATGCTCTGAAACAACAGAAAGGATCCAGTGTTGTACCTGAGAAATAAAATGTGCTTATTGCTCATCTCTTTGAGTAAAGTCCAGAATTTAAAAGCAGGATAACATTTTAGCAGGTAGTTGTGTAATCCACCAGTGCATTTTTTGTTTTATAAATCCTTAACAACAAACACAGTTATGGTATTCCCACAGGGTGGGCTGTTAATTAGTGTCATTTTCTAGCCTGTTGTCCAGTGCTCTTCAGATTTGTTTTTGCTGATGCCAGTTATCAATTAAATAAATTGACTATTTTGAGCACGTGTCTTTAGTCTTTAACAGGAACCCCATCAATCTGCTTGCACTTAATTGGGATTGTGTATCTTCAGACTAGTAACTAAGTCATAGCTTTCCCTTTGAATTCTTTTGATAAAACTGTGAAGAACATTCCAGCTTGGAAAAGAAAGAGAGAGAGAGAGAGACAGACAGAGAGAGAGAGAGAGGGAGTAGCTGCCAAAAAGACAATAACAAAAGAAGATAACTCTACATCCAAGACAGGAGAATCTGGCCATGCTGAGAAAACTAGTCACAAAGCTAATTTATTGCCTCCCCCGGTCCTTTCATTTTGGAATAAAATAAAACATTACTGTCTAAATGTTGTCAGAGTTTTACTGAAATGAGAATAGGGGCTCAAAGGAATGGCCTTGCACATTTGCTGAAACTAGTATGAATCTGAACAGGTGGAATTCATGGAATCTGACCACAGGGTCTCCCTAAGCATAGTGCCAAAACATGCTATCATAGCAACATTATAAAATTCTAAGTCATCGGGTTACATTCATAGACATTACACATAAAAGGATGGGTATGTGCTTCAGCTATGAACAAGTGCAGCTTAGGTGAGATTAAGAAACATTAGCTCCAATTAAGCACAGTTGTTAGAACCAGTTTGAGAAAAAAAAAATAAGCAAATTAGGGAATGATGAGATGAAGATGAGAAGTATGTAAAAATGTATGACTATCCTATACCACAAAAACAGGAGACAACCTCGGTAACAAAAACTTAGAACCAGGAAGAAAAGGATAATACCCAGAAGAGAAATAGAAAGAGGACATTTATATGGTGAAATGAATAACTATAACACTAGAAAGTAAGACATGTTGAAATGTGGATCATGCCAACAATGTAACAAAAAAAAAAAAAATATATATATATATATATATATATATATATATATATATATATGTGTGTGTGTGTGTGCAGCAAACTTTAAAACTAAGAATGCCCCCCCCCATAACAGGAGAAGTAGGACAGTGGATGTCCAACATATAAAGAAATAAAGTCTAAACCACCACACTGGTAATAAAATCGATTATTTTTACTTCCAACCACAACAGATGAGCGCTTTCATCTAATAGATAGACTTCATCAGATGAAAGCACTGATATCATGATACACTTATATATAAAATCACAAACAATTAAGAATCCATTAATTATAATTTAAAGGCATACAGGTTCAAAAACCTAATATCCAATTTTAAAAAGACTTCCCAACTTTCAAGACTTTAATAAACACATATATATTCTATATGCAAACATTAATAATATAATTGTTCAACTGATAAAATACAAGTAATAAAAATGTGCAACAATTTTAAAAAAATATATAAAAATTTATAGTCTTTTGGTTTATTATATACTTTCAGCTTTTTTATGTAGCACAGATTTTATACTGATGTAGTCATTTAAACCTGGTGGTGAGTTTGAATTCAGCCTGAGCTGCCATATCAGCTCTTTATATAGTAAATGGTTCTTGAGGTCTCCCCCTCCCTTGTGCAAACCATACCTAACTGTATCAATAATACCAAACCTAAAACTGGATACACCTGAACATGCAGTGCTGTGTTTATATAGAGCATTGGTCTCCCTATGAGTTCTAATTTCATATAGATGTTCATAAATTCTATCCTTGAAGGGTCTCTCGGTTTTACCAATATAATATGCCATACATGTAGTACAGATAGCAATATATACTAACATGTTGGATCTACAATTCCCCTTAACAAGCTTCACCACACTTTTAAGACTATTGTTAAGTCTAATGGTATCCTCAGTCCATATAAAAGAACACACGCTACATGCCCCACAAGGTGCAGTTTTTTTTTGTATGGTAATTTCCCTCTTTCTCCTTGTTCCAAGAGTTTCTTAAAGTTGTTTCCTACCCTGTATGTAAAAATGGGTTCTTTACCTACCCTCATGTACACATCCTTGTTAGTTTTCATAAGGTTCCAGTTATTTCTAACTATATGTGTAAAAGTGTCTGAAAAGTGCTGTATTCAACAATACAGGCTGTATTATATTTAGTTTTACTATCCTGTGTGTTGTAGTCCTTAGTAAATGAGTGACCTAAAAGTGCTTTATACTTCTTACCCCATTCCTTCTTCACTTCTTCCAAAATCCCAAAAACTAATTCCATGGGGTATTCCCTTTCTGCAAAGCATTTACTAAGAAATGTAAATTCTTTTTCTAAATCCTGAGGATCTGATGTCATTCTGGCTATTCTTACAGCCTGTCCCTTGATCAGACTTTTCTTCTGCGTAAAAGGATGGTGACTAGTGAAATGCAAGTAACTATTGCACCATGTAGATTTCCTAAAAATGTTAGACTTGAAACCTTCCTTTGTTTTAGAAATAGTCACATCCAAATAGTCAATACTTTTATCATTAATAGTATAAGTGAATTTCAGAAAGCTAGTACTGGACTCCAAATAACCCATAAAATGGTGTAATTCATCCTTAGTACCATCCCACAACACAAAAATGTCATCCAAAAATCTTAGATAAAGTCTAATGTTGTGGTAAAATGGTGAAGGGAAAATTGCCTGTTCTCCCATTCCAGCAATACGAGATTGGCGTAGGTGGGGGCGCAACTTGGTTTGGTATCAGTTCCATTTTCTGTTGGATGTGCAACATATGCCAGCACAGCTTGCTGGAAATTTGTAAAGAATTATATATCATTTGTATATCAAACTGATTTGCACAGATGCTTGGGTTGAAAATGTATTTGTAAAGTTGCTTGTGTTAAAAATGTGTCAACAGTGTGACATGCTGGACAGAAAAGACATACGTTTATAACAGGCTGTACTGTTGTAAATAGGATACTGGAAGAGAAGAGGTCAATCTCAGTCCAACTAACTTGGAAAAAAAGTAAGAAATTAAATTATTTAATTTAGACCATAAATATTGTATCTTACAGTTCTGATTGCAGCCAGAGACTAAATTTATATGCCAGAGAATCATTTCTTACTGCCAGTGGGAAGACTAGAAGTATTTTATGGTTTTATAGCTTCCAGATGCTATAATGCATCTCAACAAACTCTACCTGTATGTATGGTAACATATATGTGCTAAATTTTGGTTCAGTTTCAAGCAATGAGGGTAACATGGGAACCAGAAGTGAAATAACCAGATGTGTGTGATGTTGTTCTGTAATCAAGCTGTATAATAATATTTTCATACTAGATGAGACAGAAGTCTCAGAGCAGTCTGTTTCTTGGTACCTGACATAGAAGGATCTTTCACCCACTTCATCTTGCCGCCTTCTAGTAAGTGAACCAGAAAATTGTAATTCTTTAGATCAGTCAGGAAAATACAGTGAGATTAGTTAAGTACTGTTTTTCAAAGTAAAAGTCAAAGAAAACTTTATTGCCATTCAGAACTACACAGCAGTGTAGCTGAACAAAATTACAATGCTTTTTTCTCAATGCAGGAAACAGTTGCACATACAGACAGAGAAAAATTAATAAAATATTACAGTAGAAATTTAATAAGTAGCAATTAGTAAGTATAAAGTAGGACAGCAGTGACTCACACCCATCCCAGAACAGGAATCAAGGAAGACAAGGAACAATATGAATGTAATATTGTCAAAGTAAAGTTGAAAATAGCAGCATATCTATGTTTAGACTGAATTATTGCACAGTTTGTATATTGCACTTAACAGTTCTTCATTGTGGTAGGTCAGCTACCTTAGTATTTCACTTGGTTATTGCACATCCATAAAATAAGCCACTTGATAGTCTAGTTATGTAACAGAAGTGAAATAAATCCAAAAGGCTACTAGCGGAATCACAAAAACGCTGGAGACGTGAATAAATTCCACACTTTTAATAAAAGGTTTAGCGCTTTCATCTAGTGAGACTAGACTTCATTAGAACAATAATTTTAAATGCCACAGTAAAGCCCGGCATTAATGATAGCATATCTATCAAGCCCATCCTAGAAGCTAGGATTTGTGTTTGATAGGGATGGGAATTATTTTATTTCATTTTCTCGTTTATAATAGGCATAACATATTAATTTCAGAGGTGCAAAATACGAATTCATTTGTATATTTTTAACAATGTTTACTATAACAATTCAATTTTCACAATATTTATAAGGGATTTTGGTTTCATGTACTGGAGGGTCTTTTTAATTTTTAATGTTTTTAAGGTGTTTTCATTGTGTTGTGCATGTATATTTTTAAACTAGTTCCCTTTTCAGAGGAAGTGATGACATAGGAAATGGGCTGGGATTAAATATGTGTATTTTATTGATTTTGGTATGTACTTATTACTATTTAAATGGTGTTATTTTATTTAATTGTTGTTCTGATGAAGTCTAGTCTCACTAGATGAAAGCGCTAAACCTTTTATTAAAAGTGTGGAATTTATTCACGTCACCAGCGTTTTTGTGATTCCGCTAGTAGCCTTTTGGATTTATTTTGCTTTGGTTTGTAATGGCTACTTGGACTTTTTTTTCTATGTAACAGAAGTGGTTGAGTCTTTGACAGACTCATGGTTCGTTTTTCCCAAGAGTTCAACAGTTTAATGGAGAGTTGAAATAAACTGTTATTTAGTCTGGTGGTCTTACAGTGCAGGCTTCTGTATCTCCTGCCTGAGGAGAGGCAAGTGTACAGACCATTCATAGGATACGTTGGATCACTGGAAATCTTTTTGGACTTGTCAATGCACCAGCATTTGTGTAGATCTTCCAGATGTATAAGGGAGGTACCAATGATTCTTTCTGCTGACCTTACAACTCTCTTGAGAGACTTCCAATGCTGACTGTTACAGCTCCCATACCAGACTGTAATGCTGTTGGTCAGGGCACTTTCAATGGTGCTCCTAAAAAGGTCTGAAGTATGGAACTTGATAATTTTGCCTTCCTATATTTCCTTAGAAAGTGCAAGCATTACTGAACTTTTTTGACTATGCTGCATACATGGACTGACCAGGATACGTTCTCAGTGATATGAATACCCAAGAACTTTGTACCCTTGGTCTTTTCCACTGTCATCCCTTTCATCACTAGAGGTTTGTGTGGCACTTTAGATCTTCTGAAATCAGCAATCAACTCCTTTGTCTTGCTGACATTCAGTGCTAGATTGTTGTTGTCACACCAGACCAGTAGTTGATCAATCTCATTCCTGTAGGCCTCCTCCTCTCTGTCTTTGACTAGGCATATAACAGCAGTGTTGTCTGTGAATTTGATTATCCTATTTGTCTCATGTCTGGCCATGCAGTCATGTATCAGCAGAGTGAAAAGGAGAGGGCTTAAGACACACCCCTGTGGTACTCCTGTGTTCAGGATGATACTTCTGGAGCTGTTGTCTCCCACACAATTTTTTGAGGCCTTTCAGTAAGGAAGTTCAGAATTCAATTGCGTAAATGAGCATCTATGCCCAGTTGAAATAGCTTCAATATCAGATTCTGTAGGATGACAGAGTTGAGGGATGACAGTGTTGAAGGCAGAACTGAAATCAATGAATAGCAGTCTTGCATACCAGTTTTAACCTTCTGAGTGGTTCAGTGTTTCATGGAAAGCTAGTGAGATAGCATCCCCTCTACTGTGGTTTGTCCTGTATGCAAACTGCAGTGTGTCCAGTGTCACAGTTAAGACTGAGGCTGTATGATCTTTGACCAGCCTCTCCAGGCACTTCATTACCATCAAGATTAAAGCAACTGGTTGGTAGTCATTCTCTGCATGCTCTGGATTTCTGTTTTGCAGGTCACTTATAGACTAATATAAGGTGGACAGAGCATCACTGATATTTGCATCAGGTGGGATATAGATTGCTGTGATGCATATTCCATTGAACTCTCTTGGCAGGTAGAAGGGCCTGCATTTTAGTGACAGAATTTCAACATTTTCTGAGCAGAAGATTGTGGTCACTACACAGTTGCTGCACCAGTTGTTATTAACATATATGCACACTTCCCCCTCCTCTGGAATTGCCACATAGTGATTGAATTCTGTCTGCTGTGAATAAAGTCATGCCCTCTACATTTACTGTTCTATCAGTGATATTTTGGTTTAACCATCTTTCAGTAAATACAAATAAATTGCTGTTTCTCACCTTGTTTTGTGATGAGAGTTCCAGTCTTAAGTGATCCATCTTATTTTCCAGTGAGCGTACATTGTCTAGTAGTATGGAGGGCAATGCAGGCCTGTGAGGGTTTACCTTCAATCTGAGTGAAATTCCTGCTTCGATGCTCCTTTTCTTCAATCTGGTACATCTTTTCCTTTTTTGTGGGACTACCAATTGCCATAAATGTGCAATCTGCTCGAAGTTTGCATTCATCTCCATGTTCCAGCAAATTCCTTAGCTGTAGTAGTTCCTGTAGTATGTTTGAGCTTACAGGCCTCACTGTAAGGAGCTGACCAAACCCACAGAATAACGAGAATGCAGATCCAATTTTTAACAGTTTCGGCACTGTAACTTAATCTAACCATGTTTCCTTCCTCTTGAACTGTTTTTCTTGAAGTTTCTGGTAAAAAAGAAGACAAAAGAAGCATTTTCCTGATGAGATCTGAAGCAGCTGTTGCCTCTTAAGCAACATCCCCCATTTTTTTTTGTTTTGTTTTTCTGTAACTATGTGAATCTATTCATCTGGGTTATTAAAATATTTCCGGTGATTGAAAGTCTGGTGTTTATTGTAAATAGA
The DNA here is from genome assembly GCF_019279795.1 of Protopterus annectens. Taxonomy (NCBI): domain Eukaryota; kingdom Metazoa; phylum Chordata; order Ceratodontiformes; family Protopteridae; genus Protopterus; species Protopterus annectens. The sequence continues at coordinate 272,228,969 of NC_056733.1, forward strand.
TATTTAGTATTTTCATGTTCTTTTATTATGTATTATTAAATATATTTAAACTGTTAATTGTGGCCAGTCCTTTAGATAATATTTTAACCTTTGAGAGTACTTATATCTATTTGATGACTCTGTGGGCACTCCTGAAAGTCTTACTGCACTGGTCAAATACTATCATTGGTATTAATATTAATTTCACTCAGTATAATTGGGTACCCTTGTAAGAGCCTAAGAGTAGCTGACTTTGGAGATTCTGGTACCAGTAACTACCTTATAGTTTGGGCAGAAGGGGGCATAGCTAGTAAATCTGTGCCAACTTTCCCAGGTGTGTGTGTGTGTGTGTGTGTGTGTGTGTGTGTGTGTGTGTGTGTGTGTGTGTGTGTGTGTGTGTGAACATTAAACCTCAAGACGTATGGGTATCAGCTGCTTGTAGCAGAGGCACGAAGCACTGATTTCATACAGAGTGTGCTGGAAGACTTGGCTTGAACACTCGGCTGAGGACTCAACTCTATAGCTGTGCCAGTAGGGATTCTAATGAGGGACCAGGAGGGAGACAGCAAGAGAAATCCAGACCCCAGACTGAGTGTGTTTCCTGTGTGCTCTTAAGGGAAATTGAGCTTGATGCAGAGAGTTGTATCTGGAAATAATTTGTGTATCTATTTTTGTTCTAAGTGAACATCCCTCTCCAGTGTCAGTGGTGAGGTTTCAGACTCCTTGATTAATGGCCTGGAGAGGGGGCATCATACTATTGAAGTAGTTTATATAGCTTTATGTGACTTTTGTCACTCATTTTATGCTGGCAAAAGAGAAAGAGCACTTAAAAACTATATATGTGCATTATAATGAGATAAAAACTGAACAATTAAACAACACTCTATATAAACACAAGCTAAACTGTCTAAGTAATGATAAATACTTATTTTTTATTTTGGAGCAAGTTTTACCTAACCCAAGAGGGGGGGCATATTAGGATACACTGGAGTATCGTGAGCTTCTGGCATTTAAGATTAAATGCCAGTATTTTTCCTGGCCTCAGTGATATGCTCTCTATCAATAGTGTGTTAAAACTAAGAGCTACCAAGCTGTAGTATTTAGCAAGTTTGTGTGTGTGTGTGTGTGTGTGTGTGTGTGTGTGTGTGTGTGTGTGTGTGTGTGTGTGTGTGTGTGTGTATATATATATATATATATATATATATATATATATATATATATATATATATATATATGGATTCACTTCATAACATTGAAATATCAAAATACTGAAACCAAAATACTGAAAGCTCAAAATTTTGAATACTCAAAATACTGAAACTCAAAATACTGAAAACACATATTATGCATATACTCAGCTTAAACAACATAAATCATAACAATTTCTACCAAATATATTATATACACATAGTGTAGTTAAGTGCAATCTTGGAG